>NC_136975.1:46448492-46463492 GCF_032717465.1 Coenobita brevimanus
TCTTCTCTCTTATCCCTCCCCCTTCCCCTTCCTTCCTCTCTCTTTCCACCTCTTTTTATCCCCCACCTCCCCTCGTCCCTCCCTCACACACTCCCCTACTCTTCCTTACCCTCTTACCTACCTTCCTCTCCCTTTCCATCACTCCCTCTCCCCTCCCCTTCCTTCAACTCCCTTCTCATTCTATCCCTCCTCTCCCTCTTATTCTCCCCTCTCCCCTACATCTCTCCTTTCCTCTCTCCTTCCATTACACCTCTATTTCCCCCCTCCCCTCCCCTCCCCTCCCCACCCCCTTCCCTCTCCCCTTCCATAACATCCCTATTTCCCCCCCCTCCCCACCCTTTTCCCTCTCCCTTTCCCCTACCTTATATATCCCTTTCCTCTCCTTCCTCTTCCATTACCTTTCCTCTTCCCCCTCCTCCTCATCTCATTTTATTCATCCTCTCTCCTTCTCTCCCCCTCCCCTTCTCTCCCCCTCCACCTTCCCCTCTCCCCCTTCCCCTCCCCCCCACAAATCCCATCCGTGCCCACCTGTACCCATTCATTCCTAGCGGACACCCTCCCTTCCCCTCCTCCTCCCCTCATCTCCCCCACTCCCCTCCCCCTCCCCCTATGAATACCTCTCCCCCTCCCTTAACTACCGTGTAACACCAGGACGCTCTCTCTCTCTCTCTCTCTCTCTCTCTCTCTCTCTCTCTCCGACACACACACACAAAACAGAACACAGCTCTCTCTCTCTCTCTCTCTCTCTCTCTCTCCCCCATCTCTCTCTTTTTCCCCCCCATCTCATCATATCCCATTACATTTCCTGGCTTTTCTTCTCCCCCTCCTTCCCCTTTCTTCCCTTCCACCCCTTTCCGCCCCTCTCTCTCTCAATGGAAAGGTGCCACTTCCCTCTTCCCTTACCTGGCTACCTTTTCCGGCCCATCCCTCCCTTTTCTACCTATCCTCCCTTTCCTCTTCTCTCCCTTTGCTTTCCCCTTTCTTTCCTACCTATCTCCTTTCTCCTCAACTCTCCTCTTTCTTTCCTGTTTTCCTTTTCTTTCTCCCTTTCTTTTTTTCTTCCCTCTTTCTCTCTCGTCTTCTTTTTCCTCCTTCTCTCCCTTTGCTTTCTCCTTTTCTTTTCTATCTTCTTTTTCCTCCTCTCCCTTTTCTTTCCTCTTTCTTTTCTACACATCTTCCCCCTTCTCTCTCTCTCTCTCTCTCTCTCTCTCTCTTCTGCAATGGTAAAGAGGAGTAGGAAGAGGAGAAGTCGAGGAGGGGAGGAGAGAAAAGAGGAGGAGAGAAAAAAGGAGGTGAGAGAGAAAGAGAGAGAGAGAGAGAGAGAGAGAGAGAGAGAGAGAGAGAGAGAGAGAGAGAGAGAGAGAACAGGGAGGGGAGGGAAGAATAGAGTGGAAGGGAGAGATGAGGGGAGGAGGAAGAGAGGGGAAGAGAAGAAAGGAAAGTGAAGGGAATGAAAAGGATTGGAAGGGGCAGGTGATGGAGAGAGAGAGAGAGAGAGAGAGAGAGAGAGAGAGAGAGAGAGAGAGGAAAGAAGGTTTAAGTGTGTGTGTGTGTGTGTGTGTGTGTGTGTGTGTGTGTGTGTGTGTGTGTGTGTGTGTGTGTGTGTGTGTGTGTGTGTGTGTGAGAGAGAGAGAGAGAGAGAGAGAGAGAACAATGGCCACCCTACCCCTCTGATCGTAATCCCACACAAACAGTTGGTCTAGCTCTGCCCTCGCTAAATTGACCCTACCCTGCCCTACCTGATGCCCTGCCTAGCCTAGGGGAGGGTGGGGTAGGGTAGGGCAAGGTAGGGTGGCGTGGGGTAAGGTAGGACAGAATCGAGTTAGGCTAGGCTGACTTTGGGATATGACAGGGTAGGGTAGGGTAGGGTTGGGTAGGGTAGTGTGGGGTGGGGTGAGTTGGAAGTGATGTTGGGTAATGTACAGTAGGGTAGGGTAGGGTAGGGTAGGGTAGGGCAGGGTAGGATAAGCTTGGATGAAGTGATGTGGGGTTAGGAAGGGTAGGGTAGTATAGGGTAGGGTGGAATATGGCTGGGTAGGGTAGTGTGGGGTAGGGCGGAGTATGGCTGGGTAGGGTAGGGTAGGATGGGGTGTAATATGGTTGGGCAGGGTAGCGTGGCAAATCTCTTGGGTTATGTCAGCAGGGGGTTGAGTGTATTGTGTGTAGGGTAGGGTAGGGTAGGGTAGGGCTGGGCAAGGTAAAGTTAGGTAGGGTAGAGGTGGGGGTTAGGATAGGGTAGAGAGTGGTAGGATAGGGTAAGGTAGGGTAGGGAAAGGTACAAAGTCGGGTACAAGGAGTAATTGAAATGGTAGTGGGAAGGGTAGGGTAGGGGTGGACAGGGTATGAGGGTAGGAGCAGGATATGTAGGTTAGTGTGTGTGTGTGTGTGTGTGTGTGTGTGTGTGTGTGTGTGTGTGTGTGTGTGTGTGTGTGTGTGTAAAGTTTATACAGCTGTTTATGTGTATGTATGTGTAATGGATTGTGTGTACGTGCCAATGATTGTGTGGGATGGATAGGAGTTTACATGTGTATGTCTTATACATACATGTCTGTGTATTATAGTTTATGCTGGTGTATTTGTGTATCAGTTTACATGTGTGCGCATTTGTACCGTATACCTCTACGTACAGTACATGTGTGTTTATGTGTACTAAAAGTAATCCCTGGTAGCACAAAGTAACATTCACGTAACACTATGAAGATGTACTGTAAGGTAACACTACTAACCCCTCCCCTCCTCCTCTTCCTCCCCCCTCCCCTTCCCCCCCCACCCGAAGCACTTACCTTCACCGGACACCTGGGAAGGGGAGGGAGGGGGTCTGGAGGGGAGGGGGAAGGGGGGGTTAAGTGGTGGGGAGAGGGAGAGGGAGGGGAGGAGTGTGGAGTGTCCCTCATGTCCTCCCCTTCTTCCTCCCAACATCCCTCCATCTCTCTCTCTCCCCTCTCCCCTCTCTTCTTACAGCATCCCCACCTCCCCCTCGTCCCCCCTCCTCTCCCCTCACCCCATCACAATCTCGGCTTCTCCCCTCCCCCTCCCACCCTCTCTCCCTCCTCCCCTTACCTTCTCTTTATTTTACCATTTTCTCTCCTCTCTCAGTTCACTATTTCTTTTCACATTTTAAATCTCTCTCTCTCTCTCTCTCTCTCTCTCTCTCTCTCTCTCTCTCTCAACTCACATCTGCCCCACCCTTTCTCTGATTCCTTTTTTCTCTTCCCATTATCCCCCATTCTCTCTCTCTCTCTCTCTCCCTTCCCCATCTGCTCTCCATACGGCTCTCTCCATTTCTCTCCTGTCCCTATCCTTCCTCCTATCTCCTTCTCTCCCTCCCTCCCTCCATTGTCCTTTTCCTTCTGTCTTTCTCTCCCCCAGCCCTCTCCTCTTCCTATCCCTTCTCTCTCCCTCCCTCCCTCTCCTCTTTCCCTCCCTCCACCTCTCTCTCTCTCTCCTTATTTTCCATACGTATCTTACCTCCTCTCCTCTCTCCTATCCCCATCCTTTCCCCCTTTCTCTCTCTCCCTCCTTCCCTTCTCCCTTCCTTTCTCCCCCCCAACCTCTCTCCTCTCCCTATCCTTTCTCTCTTCCTCCACTCTCTCCACATCTATCCAACACACCTCTCTCTCTTCTAATTCTTCCTCCATATCTCTCTCTCTCCTCTCCCTGTCCTTTCTCTCTCCCTCCCTCCCTCCTCTTCTCTCCCACCTTCCATCTCTCCCCATCCATCCAGCACACATCTCACTCTCTTCTCATTCTCCTTCCATACCTTACCTCCCCACCTCTCTCCTCTCCCTGTAATTTCTCCCTCCCTCTCTTCCCTCCCTTCCTCTCTCCTCTCCCTCCCTCCACTCTCCGCATCCACACACACATCTGCCGTGGCCTCGCTGCAGCAAAAATCGATGGCAGTACAAAGGGCTGGCTCCCGGGCCAATGTTGACAGGTAGGCAGAATACCCCCGCACGTGCCCCGCCGCGTACAACTGTCACGTGTTGGGACCGCTAACTCACGCGCCTTTGCCAGAATGTTTCGTACGCGCGCATGGACTGGGTGGGAGAGAGAGAGAGAGAGAGAGAGAGAGAGAGAGAGAGAGAGAGAGAGAGAGAGAGAGAGAGATCCCTGGGTGACGCCTTGGATTTGAGGGTCATATGATCTTGAATGTTCGTAAACCCTCATCGTAAGTGACTTATTCTGCATACTACATCTAAAATATCCACATGCAGTCTATCTATACGTCTTCCTTCTTCGACATAGTTTCCATCAGGGACATTGCAAGGGGTCATTAAGGGACACTGCAAGAGGTCATTAGGGAACATTGCAAGAGGTCATTAGGGACCATTGCAAGAGGTCATTAGGGGACATTGCAAGAGGTCATTAGGGGACATTGCAAGAGGTCATTAGGGACCACTGCAAGAGGTCATTAGGGACACTGCAAGGGGTCATTAGGGGACACTGCAAGAGGTCATTAGGGAACACTGCAAGAGGTCATTAGGGGACACTGCAAGAGGTCATTAGGGGACACTGCAAAAGGTCATTAGGGGACACTGCAAGAGGTCATTAGGGGACACTGCAAGAGGTCATTAGGGTGCAACAGACAGGATGAATCGGTTAGTGAAAGGTGTTACGAAAAGCCCAATGGAAGCTACTAATACGGGTCTTTACCATTTACTATACTCCTTCCATCTTCAGTTGGGCCAAATTTTCCTCTGTAGCTTATTTAGGAAACGTGCTATGGCTTTACACCGCCTCCATAACACTTCTTCGTGACTAGCATCATATTCCTAATCCGTTACAACTTAGCATTCAAGATGGAGAGGTGGTAATTTTAGGCCAAGTGAGAATAAAAGGAGTGAATGCTGTGACGACGGATTTCTTTTGCAGGATGAGGTACACGTAACATAATTCTAACTCTGATTTATTTTTCCCAGGAAGAAGAAAGACGTGGGAAGCCTCTACACTACATCCTTCGTCCTGTGGCATGTAACTTTATTTTTTTATTTATATATTGATCTATTTATTTAAGAAGGAAAAATAAGAGGGAAACTTTACTTCAATTTCTCGTCGTGTGTGTGTGTGTGTGTGTGTGTGTGTGTGTGTGTGTGTGTGTGTGTGTGTGTGTGTGTGTGTGTGTGTGTGTGTGTGTGTGTGTGGATGGAGGTGTTGGGAAGGGGGATGGGTAGTGTGGGGGGGTGTGGGGATGGGTGTGTGGGGAATGGGGATGGGTGTGTAGGGGATGGGTGTGTGGGGGGGGATGTGGATAGGTGTGTGGGGAATGAGTGAGGGGAGAATAATATTGGTGATGGGCGTAGGGAGGAAAATGGGGGAGGAATGTGATGGGGGATGAAGAGGAAGGGGAGAGTGGTGAAGGAAGTAGCTAGAGGGAGGAATGGGGAGAAGAGCGTGTGACGTATGAATGAAGGGGAAATGGGGGATGAGGGGGGGTAGGAATGAGGGGAGAATGAGAGAGATAGGCATGAGGGGAGAATGAGGGATGACGAACGTATGAATAAGGGAAAAATGGGGGATAAGGGAGGTAGGGCTGAGGGAAGAATGAGGGATGGGGAAGGTAGGAATGAGACAGATAAAAGAGGGATGGGTGAGGGACGTATTAGGGATGGGGGAGAAGTGTAAGGGGGGGCAGGGATGGGGAGGAATGGAGTGAGGGAGACAGGGATGGGGAGGAATAGGGTGAGGGAGACAGGAATGGGGTGGGGAAGGCACGAATGGGGAGGAATGGGGTGAGGAAGCCAGGAATGGGGTGGGGGAGACAGGGAAGGGGAGGAATGGGGTGGGGGGTGCAGAGGAAGGGGAGGATGGTGCGGAAGTAGCGGGACCTCCCCTATGCCAGGCTTTGATTTGGATGGCTTAGAGGCGACCAGGTGGAGGCAGGGTTTGTGTAGGGCAGGGGGAGGGAAAGAGGGAGGGAGGGAAAGAGGGAGGGAGGGAGGGAGGGAAGAATGGGCGTAGGTAAGCGAGCGATACACAACGTAATATTAAAATACTTGAGAGAGAGAGAGAGAGAGAGAGAGAGACGAGGCCTGTAATGCATAGGTAAATGGAAGGTAATCATTCTTACTTTTTTCTACCGGGTGTGACCAAGGAAATGATGATGAAGGAAATGAAACACAGGGAGGGAGAGGAACGGATTGAGGGAGAGGAGAGAGGGAGAGGAATGGAGAGAGGGAGAGGAAAGGAGAGAGGGAGAGAAAGGAAAGGATAGAGGGAGAAGAAAGGAGATAGGGAGACGAAAGGAGAGAGGGAGAAGAAAGGAGAGAGGGAGAAGAAAGGAGAGAGGGAGAGAGTGTGGGACAGATGGAGGGAAAGAGACGGGAGGAAGGAGGGCAAAGAGAGGGGAGGAATGAATGAATGGAAAGAGGGAGGGAAAGGAAGGGAAGGAAAAAGGAGGGAGAGAGCGGATGGAAGAGTAGGAAGCAGGGAGGGAGGAAAGGGAAAGATAGGTAGGTAGGTAGGCACAAAGGTAGGTGTGATCTGAATACGGGTAGAAGAATAATAGGTACGTAAGTAAAAAAATATTTATTGCACAGTGATTATTCTTACTTTTTCATGCCAGGTAACAGGAGAGAGAGAGAGAGAGAGAGAGAGAGAGAGAGAGAGAGAGAGAGAGAGAGAGAAGATAGGAAGATACCACGAAGAGAGGAGACAGAAGGGTAGAAAAGAAGGTAGGTAGGTAGAAAAGACGGTAGGTAGGTAGGTAGGTAGGTAGGGAGGGAGGGAGGGAGGGAGGGAGGGAGGCAGAAAAGAGGGTGTGATCTGACTGCGGGTAAGGGAGCAACACATAGATAAGTCTGAATAAAATACTGCCCGGTGATCTTTCTTTCTTTTTCATGCCGGATAAGCCTGGGATGAGAGAGAGAAAGGGAGGGAGAGAAAGAGAGGGAGGTAGGAAGAGAGAGAGGGAAGGAGGGAGGGAGGGAGAAAATCGAGGTAGGAATAGAGGGAGGTGTGAGTTGAATGCAGGTGGGAGAATTATACATAGGTAAGTCGTAGTGATTTATTGCACGGTGATCTGTCTTGCTTTTTCCTGCCGGGAGGGACCTGCGCTGGTGTGAGAGAGGGGTATGAAGGGTGTGGGAAAGGGAGGGAGGGAGATAGATAGACAAATAGATGGATGGATAGATGGATGGACAGTTAGAGAGACTGACGGATGGATGGGTAGAATGATGGATAAATGGATGGAGAGAGAGAGAGAGAGAGAGAGAGAGACAGCTTCATACAGTGACGGGCAGGTAAATACACAAGCACTCCCCTCCCCCTCCCTCCCCTTCCCTCTGTCTGCTTGCGGGAAAGGGAGGGAGGGAGGGAGGGAGGGAGGGAGGAGGATGGAGAGGAAGGGAAATGAGAGGGAAAAATTGGATGAGAAAGGAAAGCAATCGAAAAAAAAGTAATTATGGAAAATATCATCAAAGAGAGAGAGAGAGAGAGAGAGAGAGAGAGAGAGAGACCGAGGAGAGAAAGGGAGGGAAAAGGGACGCATAAGAACGGGTGGGCAGAAAGGGAGGGAGAAAGAAGGGAGGAAACGAAGGTGGTGAGAGAAAGGGAGGGCGAAAGGAGGGAGGAAGAGAAGGGGGTGAGAGAAAGGAAGGGAGAAAGGAAGGAGGATAAGAAGATGAGAGAAAGGGAGGGGAAAAAGGAGGAAGGAAAAGATGAGGGTGAGAGAAAGGGAGGGAGAAAGAAGGAAGGATGGAGGTGAAAGAAAGTAAGGAAGGAGGAGAGAGGAAAAGAAGGAGGTGAGAGAAAGGAAGGAAGAAAAGGGGGAGGAAAGAAGAGGGTGACAGAAAGGGAGGAAGAAAGAAGGGAAGAAAAGGTGAGGGTGAGAGAGGGGGAGTAAAAAATGAGGGAGGAAAAGAATGAGGTAAGAGAAAGGGAGGGAGAAAGGAGGGAGGAAAAGAAGAGGTTGAGAGAAAGGGAGGGAGAAAAGGAGGAGGAAAAAAAGAGCGTGAGAGAAAGGGAAGAAAAGAAGAGGGTGAGAGAAAGGGAGGGAGAAAAGGGAGGAAAAGAAGGAGGTGAGAGAAAAAGGCCAAATGGAAGAGGAAATAAGCTAAAGAAAAAGGAGGGAAGAAGGAGAGACTGGATTAAGAGAGGGGAGGGAAGGGGAGGGGGAGCGTGCAGAGAAAATCCCCCCCCCCTCTCTCTCCGACGATCTGTGTGTGTGTGTGTGTGTGTGTGCCTAACGATCTATCTATCTGCCTGTCTGTATCTCTCTCTCTCTCTCTCTCTCTCTCTCTCTCTCTCTCTCTCAGTATTTCGTTTTTGAGTAATTGTATTCAAGTGACAATGGGGGAAGAGGGGGGGGGGAGAGAAAACGAGGGAGGAGGGGGAAGGGGAGAAGTGGGGAGAAAAGGGATGGGGGAGGGAGAGGGGGAGGGGTTGTTGAGGTGGTGGTCAGTGTTGCAAAGGGGGAGGGGAGAAAGGGGGAGAAAGGGGGAGAAAGGTTATAGAAAGGGAGGGAGGGAGGGGAGGAGAAGGGGAGGGAGGGGGAACGTAAGAAGGAAATGGAAGGGTTTTGAAAGGGAAGGAGTAGAGAGAGAGAGAGAGAGAGAGAGAGAGAGAGAGAGAATTTCTACATATATGAGGGTACTAATGAATCTTTACTAAGCAATGAAATTAAAGAAACTACCTTGGTCTCTCTCTCTCTCTCTCTCTCTCTCTCGCTTTATAAACACCTCAGACCTCACCTCATCTCACTTATCTCTCTTTACAGCTTGCTCACACCTCCTGCCTCTCTCACTTTCTCATTTTCACTTCTCACTTCTCTCACATTGCTCTCTCTCTCTCTCTCTCTCTCTCTCATACCTACCTCAGAATCTCATCATTTCCTACCTCGTCTGTCTGTCTGTCTGTCTCTCTCTCTCTCTCTCTCTCTCTCTCTCTCTCTCTCTCTCTCTCAGAATGCAGAATCTTTAATGTGTACAAGTAGCTACAGTAGTTAAGATGAGTGTACAGGTAGGCAAAGTAGATAGGCAGGTAGAAATAGATAGGGTAGATAAGGGGTAGAGGGAAGGGTAGGGTTGAAGGGAAGGGGTTGGGTAGATTAAGACAGATGGGAAGTGATAGGAAAGGTAAATGGAAGGGAAGGGGAGGGGAGGGGAAGGAACAGGATGAGAAAGAGGAGGAGAGGAAGGGCCGGAAAAGGGAGGTAAGAGGGGGTAAGAAGGGAGGAAAAGGGAGGATACTGGAAGGGAGATAGAAGGGGAGGGGAGGGGAATGGGAATGGGATGGGCAAGAAATGGGAGGGATGGGCAAGAAATGGGAGGGCTGGGCAAGGAGGAGAAGGGCTGGGCAGGCTGGATAGAAGGGAGGAAGAGTGAGGCAGAAACAAGGAATGGTTAGGCAGGGGTTAGGCAAGGGGTAAGGCAGGAGAGAGGGGACACAGGAAGGCAGGGTGAAGCAGGGCATGGGGATAATGAGAGGCATGGTGAGGAAGGCAAGGGTGAATCATGGGTGAGGCAAAGGTGAGTCATGGGTGAAGTAGGGGATGCGTAGGGGTGAGGCAGGTAGGCAGGATGGAAGGGGGGGGAGAGAGAGGGAGGGGGTGAGGCAGGGAGGTATAGGGGTACAGTAAGCCAACCATGACATACTGTATACCACATTACACTTCCATTTTTTGTTACCATAACGGAGAAGCCCCACCAAACCACACCACACCACACCACTGACCACACCACACTACACAGCATCACACTACACCACACCACACTACCACACACCACAACACCACACTACATAACACCACACTATACAGCATCACACCACACACACCACAACACAGCACACCACACCCTGTCCTAACCGGCTGTCCTACTGTCCCCTCCTCTTCCTCTTATTCTGTCCTGCATTGTCCTTTCCTGCCCTGCCGTGCCCTGCCCTACTCCTCGTCCTGAAGAGGGGAAAGAGACACATTATCCATCACTTCCACCACATGTCCTAGCCTCTCCACTGCACATTATAGCCCCTCCACTATCATACGTTCCTCTAAATATCAAAACGAAATTCTCTGACCGCATCACTTCACTGTCCAGAAGGGAAGGGAGGCGTTGGGTTGGCACAGGGGTCGTTACTGAGTAGGGAGGAAAACGTCTGAAGGGTACAAGATGCAATGTCAGGCAATAGATAGACAGATAGATATACAGATAGATAATTGAGGTGCCAATACTCTACACTAGGGGGGGAAGGGTGTTTTCAGGGGGTACTATGAAGGCTGGTGAAAAAATCGGTGTTGAATACTGTACCTTTACGAATGATATGATACAAGGGAAAGTACTTTGGAAAAAAATCATACTATTCATTCAAGTATACATTTGGTTGACATTACTAACATATTTAACATTGACACAGGGTTATAACAATGTGGTAATACTGAACAGAGTAATCAGCACTTTGGTAATTTTGTGTTAGTGTTATTTAAGGGACTATTGTTAGGGGAGTAGGGTACTGTTAATAACTCTGAGAATACCTGGTACTACCCTATATTCCTTACTTGATACAGCGTCAGGCAATGGCTAATTAGACAGATAGATACAGACAGACATTGACATAAACACCTATTGCATTCCTCTTTCGCCCTCAAGAGTTAGCGCATATCTATCTATCTATCTATCCATCTATCAGTCGGTGAACCAACCAACCAGCCAACCTACCTGCCTGCTTACCTATCCAGCTACCTACCTACCTACCTACTTCTCCATCTATCTTCCTATCCATTTATTTATCTACTTATACATACATACACATAGTCATCCCCAAACTCTCCATACATATTTTTTTCCTTATTAAACCAACATCAATTTCCTTCTGCCCGGTTAGTTATTCATTTATGCTTATTAACCTTTTTTTATCATTTAATTATTCATCTCCCCTCCTCTCCATCCTCATCTGCATATCCTCTCTCAAACCCTTTTCTCCTCCCCTCTTCTCTTTTCCTCCCCTCCCTTTTCCCTTCCATTTTTCCATCCTCCCTTTCTTCTTCCCTTACCCATTTCCTGTCAAACCCTTTTCTCCCATACACTACTTCCCTTTCTCCTCTTCCCTTTTTCCTTTCCCTACCCATTTCCCCTCAAACCATTTTCTCCCCCCTCCATTTTCCCCCTTCCCTTTCTTTTTCCCTTTTCCATTTCCCCTTCCATTTATTCTCTGCCTTCTCTACCTCCTCTTCCCACATATATCTTTCTTCTCCCTTTCCTCCTTCCCTTATCATCATCATCTTTTCCTCCTCGTCCTCCTCCTCCTCTACCTCTTCCTCCTCGTCCTCCTCCTCCTCCTCTACCTCTTCCTCCTCCTCCTCTTCCTCTTCCTCTTCTGATTTTCTTTCCCCTTTCTCATTCGCCTTTCTTCCTCTGCCTTTTCTAGTTTATATTTTCCTTTTTACCTTTCTTTTACCTTTCCTTCCTTCCCTTTTCATTATCTTCTTTGCCCATTTCTCTCATTTATCGTTTCTTTTTCCTTCCTTCCTTTTCCTTATTCTTCTTTCACCTTTTTCTGTCACATATTCCTTCTGTTTTCCCCCTTTTTATCATTCTTCTGATTCTCTCTCTCTCTCTCTCATCATCATCATCATCATCATCGTCATCATCATCATCATTCTTCCTCATCTGATTTTCTTTCCATCTCTGTCTGTCTGTCTGTCTGTCTGTCTGTCTGTCTCTCTCTCTCTCTCTCTCTCTCTCTCTCTCTCTCTCTCTCATCATCATCATCATCATCATCATTCTTCCTCATCTGATTTTCTTTCCATCTTCTCTCTCTCTCTCTCTCTCTCTCTCATAAAGCCAGACCACCTTAACAAAAGAACAATTGCGTTACCATCACAGGCAGGGAGGACCAGATGTTCTATTATTATTATTATTATTATTATTACCGGGTATTATTATTATTGCTACTGCTATTACTACTACTACTACTACTGCTACTGCTGCTACTACTACTACTACTACTACTACAATTATTATTATTATTATTATTATTATTATTATTTGGTTTGTTGAAGGTTCTTATTTTCTTCAATGGATGAAAGGAAGGAAAGACGGAGGAGAGAGAGAGAGAGAGAGAGAGAGAGAGAGAGAGAGAGAGAGAGAGAGAGAGAGAGAGAGAGAGAGAGAGAGTGAATGAAAGATGAAGTGAAGGAGGAATACATGAAGGAACGAAGGAGGGAGTGAAGGAGGGAGATGAGGGAAAGCGTGAAGGAGAGATAAGTAATGAAGGAAGCAGAGGAAGGAAGAAATGAATGAGTTAATGAAGGAAGGGAGGAAGAGACGATGGAAAGAGATGAAGGAAGGACTGAAGGAAAGAAGGAGTAGAAAACAAATAAAGGAGGGAAAGATAAAGGAGGGTATGAAGGAAAGGAAAGATGAAGGAGTGAAGAACGGATGAAGGAATGAAGAAATAGAGAATGAAATGTGTGTAGCGATGGAGAGATGAAGGTGTGAAAGGGCTGTGTACAGTAGTGAAGGAGAGGTGGAGTGAAGAAGGGTGTGTAATGAACGAGAAATGGAATGAAGGAAGGTGTATAGGGAAGGAAAGATGAAAGAGTGAAAGATCGTGTGTAATGAAGGAGAGATGGAGTGAATTAGGGTGTGTAGTGACGCAGAGAAGGAGTGAATGGGTGTGTAGTGAAGGAGAGATGGAATGAAGGAGAAATGAAGGAGTGAATGAAGGAGAGTGTGTAGTGAAGTAGAGATGAAGGAAGGAGTGAAGGAGGGAGTTTAGTGAAGGACCAGGTGGGCGCGGCGGTGTGTTGACAACAGACAGGTAAGGCTGCTCACACCTGTCAACCCCCCTCCCCTACTCCCTCCCCTCCCCTCTCCCCTCCCCTCCCTTGTGTATATTCCCCTCATACATCCCGCATACATCTCTTCATTCATACAGCGTAAACATTATACATCTTAATACATCACAGTCTGCATTTTTTAAACACTATACTGCATTCACCTTAACTTGACCCGGATTTTCGTCCTCTTGCGTTTTATTTCACGTAGCTCAATGGCAGAAAAAGGCAATAGTGTGGCTCTACATCCTTTTCTAGCACTTCATCGTGATTAGCGTCATATTCTCGTGTTAATCTATCGTTATTAACTCAGTATTCATGATGGAGAGACGACAATTTTAGGCCAAGTTAGAGTGAAAAGAGTGTAAAACTATCTCTTTTTTTGCTTGTCTTTTTAGCATGTGACCATCGAACTGTTTATAAATACCTAAAACGGTCTTCCGAACTCGCACAGACCTAATACATACACTACACATATACAGGGTAGCCCTTAAATAGCGCTGTACTAGTAACTCACTTGGCGGTATTTTGTGTGCTCCGGCAACGGCTCAGTCTGCTGGTGTGGGCATGGGTGTGGCAGTGGGAGGTGGCAGTGAATAGCAGTGAATAGATGTTAAAGGATAGACACTGGTAACGCTAGGCCGTCCCCGTAAAACACATGAAGCCCCCCGGTAGAGTGAAGGACCAGCATTAAAATTAATATTGGTCATACCTGTCTATTCCCATCTCAGTTAATTAATAGGTAACAAGTTCTAAGATTAGGGTTCTCTCTCTCTCTCTCTCTCTCTCTCTCTCTCACACACACACACACACACACACACACACACACACACACACACACACACACACACACCATCCTCCACCACTCACATAAACGTTACCATCTTCCACTACTCAAACGTTTCCCCTTACACAAACTTCCCCTCCACCCCCTACGTTCCCTCCGCTCCCCACCCTTTCACGCACACACAATCCCTCATCCCTCCACTCCCTTATCCCCTCCCCTTCCCCCCTCCTCCATCTCCCCCCCTCCCTCAATCTCCCCCACCAACTCATATCCTCATTCATCCTTCCCCACCCATTATTTCCAGACGTAGTTTCCTTCTTTTCTCCTCTCCACACACTCCCCCTCCCTTCACTACCCCTTCCCCAACTTGACTCCTCCATCCCTAACCCTCTCCTTCCCTACCTCACCCCCCTTCCCCAATATACTTTCCCCACCACTGCCCCTCACACCCATTCCCCTCAACTCCCCATCCATCATCTTCCCCACCATCCCCTCCATTCTCCTCCATCCCCTCCTCTCTTACTGATCTGCAAATTCGCTTCTCCACCCCCACCACAATTCCCATCCACCTTCCTTTCTCCCCCACCTCTCCTCCACTTTCCTCCCCCTCCCCTCCCCTCCCCTCCCCTCTTTTCTCTCCCCACCTCCGTTACATAAAAACTTCCCTTCTTCCCCTCCCTCTTCCACTTTCTTCCTCCCCCACCTACACACTTAGTCCCCCTCTCCCTCTCCTCCCCCCCCTCAGCATCCGCTCAGCATTTAACAGGGGAACGTTTAGGTGATTCCCCTTCTCCTCCCCCTGTTTCCTCTGATTCACATCCCTTTAAATCTTGTTTAAAGCACGTCCCTTTAAATCGTATCTAAATCACGTCCCTTTAAATCTTACCTTAATCACATCCCTTTAAATCTTATCTAAATCAGGTCCCTTTAAATCTTATCTAAAATGCATCCCTTTAAATCTTATCTATCAAGTCCCTTTAAATCTCATCAAAATCAGGTCCCTTTAAATCTTATCTAAAGCATGTCCCTTTAAATCTTTTCTAAATAATATCCCTTTAAATCTTACCTTAATTACATCCCTTTAAATCTCACCTAGATAGTCCCTTTAAATATTATCTATCTTCTTATCTATTTTCCTTTATTCTTATCATCTTTATTTTTAGCCTTTATTCAGTTTTCTTTATTAATTATCTCCTGCTATATATTTCTTATCTCTAATTCTTATCTACTGTCTATTATTTATCTTTTTATATCTATTTTTTATCTATCTTTATTTCCCATTTTCTGTTTTAGTCAATCGTCATTATCTATCAGGGTGGCTAGGATGGAGGGTGTGGGTTAGGATGGAGGGGGTGGGTTAGGATGGAGGGGGTGGGTTAGGATGGAGGGGGTGGGTTAGGATGGAGGGGGTGGGTTGGGATGGAGGGTGTGGGTTAGGATGGAG
>NC_136975.1:46465992-46488492 GCF_032717465.1 Coenobita brevimanus
TTCCCTTCCCTTCCCTTTCCCTTCCTTTCCTTCCCTTCCCTTCCCTTTCCCTTCCTTTCCTTTCCTTTCTTCTTCAGTCCCTCCTGTCTTACCATACCTATATCCCATCTTCTTTCTTTATTTTCCTCTTTTTCTTCCATTTTTCCTTCCTCCCTTCCTTCGCTATTTTTTCCTTCATTTTTTGTCGTGCCAGAGAGAGAGACAGAGAGGGGGGGGGACCTCACCTGGCTGGCAAGCTAGGTAAACAATTTAATTCACGTCATTTTCATCACAAAGTTGGTCAACAGTAACACGATCCCTCTCTCTCTCTCTCTCTCTCTCTCTCTCTCTCTCTCGCTCTCTCTCTCATTCACTCTATTCCAACTCTATTTTCTTTCCTTCCATCCTTTTCCCACCCATCCTTCCTTCGATTTTCCATTTCTCCATTTCTTCCTTCTCTCTCTCTCTCTCTCTCTCGCTCTACTTTCTTCTTTTTCCCCCACTCTCCATCCTGCCTACCTATCCATCTACTTACCTACCTACCCTCCTACTCTCCATCCAGTCTACCTGTTTTCCTTATGTTCATCTACCTTCGTACTAATCTACCCACTTTCCTACCTACTCGCCTGCCTACCTACCAACCTATCCTTTCCCTCTTCCTTCCTTCCTTCTTCCTCATTCCCATTCCTCTCGTCTCGTTTCACCTTCTTTCGTTCTTTCTTTCCTTCATCTCTTTCTCTTCCATCATTCCATTCTCTACCCCTCCCTTCCTCACTTTCCCTTTCCCTTCCCTTCTCCCTCCCTTTCAGTATTCTCCTTGCTCTATCTTTACTTCTCCCCTTCCTATCTCCCTTTCCCATGCAGTCCTCCCCAACCCTTCATTTTCCTTCCCTTCCCTTGCTTTCACTTCCCTTCTCTTCCCTTCCCTCCCCTCCATCTTCTTCCTCACCCCTCCCCTCCTCTCCATATTCTTCCTCACTAACCCCCTACCTTCTCATCCCTCTCCTTTCTTTTTTTTCCCCTCTTTCTCTACTTTCCTCCCTCCCCCTTTTCTTCCCTCTTTCCTTTACCCTATTACCTCCCTTCTATCAGTCTTCCTCTCTTCCTTTAGCTTTTCGTCCCTTTCCCCTCCCCCTCCCCCTCTTTCTATCACCTCCCCTCCCCTCCCTTCCTTGCCTTACCTCCTCCCCTACCTTTCCCATCACTTCCCCCTCCCCTCCCCTCTCCCCTACCCCCTTTACCTTTGCCTCATTTAACTGACCATCATAACACCCTCCTTTTATCCTCTCTCTCTCTCTCTCTCTCTCCATACCATTTCTCCTTCCTCTCCATCTTTCTTCCTTTCCTTCCCCAGTCCATTCCTTCTTTCTCCTTCCTTCATTTCCCTTTTCCTCATCTCCTCCCTTCCCTTCTCCGTTCCCTTCCTCCCAATCCCTCACCTCTTACCTCATTCATCCCTTCCCTTCTTCTCTGTCACCCCTCTTTCCTCTTCCATCTTACCTCCTCCCATTTCCCCTCCCTTCCCCCTCCCTTAAACTCCCCACCCCCTCCCTTCCCCTCCCTCCCTCCTCCCCTAAACTCCCCACCCTCTCCCTTCCCATTCCTCCCCCTTCCCCTAAACTCCCCACCCCCGCCTATCTTCCATATCATCTCTCTCCATTTTCATTGCCCTTCTTCTCCCCCTCCTTGCTCTCCTCCCCCCTTTTCTATCGTAACCCCTTCCTTTTCTATTTCCTTTCCCTCCCCTCCCCTTCCCTTCCCTTCCCCTCCCCTCCCCTCCCGAAGCGAACTGTGGTAATGGGATTGTAGTTTGGCATTGTTACCCCTTCCTGTTGTGGGAGGGGAGGGGGGAGGGGAGGGGGGAGAGAGAGAGAGAGAGAGAGAGAGAGAGAGAGAGAGAGAGACTTAGGAACTTAATTCAGCTTCACTCCAGATCATTTTGTTCAGTTCAGGGGAATGACAGAAGTCAACTGGATTAAATATTATGGAAAAAAAAAAACGAAAGATAAGGACACGAACGCTTCCTAGAGATAATTTTAGAGTCTACACTAGGATGCATGACACACACATACCGTCACGTACACACACACACACACACACACACACACACACACACACCTCGATCTATCTATCAATACCCATCCATCCATCTGTCTGTCTGTCTATTTATCTATCTATCTACCGAGTAACGAGGCCTCTCTCTCTCTTCTCTCTATTTCCATCCATCCATCCAAATATCTATCTATATATCTATCTATCTGTCTACCTACCTACCCTGTAACAAGTCTCTCTCTCTCTCTCTCTCTCTTTCCATCGATCCATCTATCTATCTGTTTATCTATTTACCTTGTAACGAGGCCCGTGTCTGTCTGTCTGTCTCTCTCTCTCTCTCTCTCTCTCACACAACACGTAATCACCATCCCAACATCAGCAACACCAAAAATATTTCAGCCCTCATAAAACAACAACAGAAAACGTGGAAAAGCATAAAAAACGGGAATTAGGGAGAGGGGGACTCAAGGAAATTATGCACACTCCCCTCATTTCGTTTTTAGAGGAGGAATGTGAACAAAAATGAAAACAAATGACTATCTAAACACAAACATATTCATAACTCTGTAAAATGAAATAATGATACAATAAGACTAAGGACAGGTTTGATAGCCGCACCCACCACGACCGAATCCACCACCCCAATTTATCCCATAAGGTGCCCCGTGGTTTTGGAAGAATCCCTTAGACACCCCCTAGACGCACACCACACCCACCTCAGACACACCCCAGACACGCCCCACACGCATGGTATACACATCACGAATATCCCTCTCGATATTACCCATACGACGCCCATAAAACTCTACGGGTGAAACTTGCCAACTTCATCCTTTAAAAAGAACATTGTAAGTGATTAAGAGTGAGTGACAGTGAATGAGTGCGTGAGTAGGTGAGAATGAATGAGTGAGTGAGTGGCACAGTTAGGGACACACACTGGCTTTGATGTCCCTGTGTGTGTGGCAAAAACGCGTACACAGATATAAGTACACACACACACACACACACACACACACACACACACCACACACACACACATTTGGCTTTTAAATAGGGCAGGGGTGTGGAAATGCCTGTGGATGTGACGGTGAGGGGAGGCGCGGACACCGAAATAAAAAAAGAAAGGAAAAAAATGAAGGGAAAAATGAAAATAATGATAAAATATTTGGTGCGGGGAGCTGTGTGTGTGTGTGTGTGTGTGTGTGTGTGTGTGTGTGTGTGTGTGTGTGTGTGAGAGAGAGAGAGAGATGGAATGGGATGGGTCTGGAAGGAAAAGAAAGGTAGGAAATGGGAGAAAGTGAAGGGAAGGACAGGGATGGGAAAGGAATGGAATGAAATGGAAGGGAAGAGAGGCAAGGCATGAGGCCTGGAAAAGGGGAGGGAGGAAGAGGAGGAATGAGACAGAGGAACGAAGGGAAGGAAAGGGAAGGGGTGGGAAGGGAGGAAGGGAAAGGGAGTGACGGAGGAAGGAAGGGCAGGAATGGGTGAAGGAGGGGGGTGTGGGACGTAATAAAGACAGGAAATAAGTAGCAAAATAAAAACAAAAACAATAATTAACATATATATTAACACAAATCAGAAAAAAAAATTATATCCATGCAAGCCAGCCTCCCTTTCATCAATACCATTTTATGCACCATTTTTCATTATTATTATTATTATTATTATTATTTTTTCATTTTCCTTCGCCCCCACACAACCCCCATCGCATCATATGGATCTATTTGCATGTGTAATTATGTGGAACGTCTCTTTTCATGCAAATTCTTTTTATTATTAGCTCTATTATGCTTTTTCTGAATATCTGTTTGTGTGTATGCTTCTATCTCTGTCTCTCTCTATCTGTTTATTACCAGAGGCCTTAATCCTGTAAGGGGTAGCCACAAACAAATCGCCTCCACGTCGCCCTGTCCCCTGTTATTTGGCTGCCCTACCTCCAACTCACCCCCCCCCTTCTTTCATGTCTCTCCACTCCATCTCATCCTTGGTCTCCCCCTCCTCGTCACTCACATACACTCTTCTAGTCAGTCTCTCATTCTCTGCCTGCATGGTCCTTATCCTCTTGATGATGATGATTAACACAAGCGGCGATACGGATGTGTTAGAACGATGATGCCCGGATACGAGCAACGGGTAACGGATGCGAACGTCACACACACACACACACACACACACACACACACACACACACACACACACACACACACACACACACTACTCATACATACACTCACATAAATACACAGACACACATTCTCTCTCTCTCTCTCTCTCTCTCTCTCTCTCTCTCACACACACACACACACACACACACACACACTCACGTATACATACATTTGTTACACACATCGTCATCTCTACACCGATGCTACGACTCATCGGGATCTTATCTTTTCTGCGTGTCTTTCCTTCTCAACTTTCCTTTTCCCTCCTCTCCTCTCCTTTCCTTCCCTCCTTCCCTCACCTCTCCTTTCCTTCCCCCCTTCCCTCCTTTCCTTCCCTCCTTCCTCCATGCTATTCTTTTTCCATCTCACCTTCTCTCCTTTCCTTCCACCCTTATGTCTTTCCCTTCCTCTTCCATCTTCTCTCAGTTCCTTGTCTCCTTCTTCCCCCCATGTTTTATCTTCATCTCTTCTTCCTCATCTTCTCTCCTTTCCCTTCCCCTTACCTCTCCCTTCTCTTCCCTTCACCTTCTCTCCTGCCTCTTCCCCTCAGCTTCTCTCCTGCCTCTTCCCCTCAGCTTCTCTCCTTCCTCTTCCCCTCATCTTCTCTTCTTCCTCTTCCCCTCATCTTCTCTCCTGCCTCTTCCCCTCACCTTCTCTCCTGCCTCTTCCCCTCATCTTCTCTCCTGCCTCTTCCCCTCATCTTCTCTCCTTCCTCTTCCCCTCACATCCTCTCCTTCCTCTTCCCCTCACCTTTTCTCCTTCCTCCCACCTTTCCTCTTCCCTCACCTTCTCTTCTTTCACTACACATGTCTTTTTGTCTCACTTGACCCCTTACTCCTCTTTCTCTCCTCCCCCTCTCTCCTTCCCTCCCTTCCCCTCTTCTCTTGTTTCAGTTTCCTCTTACCTTACCTCCATCTTTATGTCTTTGTTCTGTGCCATCCTCTCTCTCTCTCTCTCTCTCTCTCTCTCTCTCTCTCTCTCTCTCTCTCTCTCTCTCTCTCTCTCTCTCTCGTGCTATTTGACCCAGAACGGTTAAGGGAAGAACCGAAGGACAGCGAGGTCAGGGAGGGGAGGGAAAGAGAGGGAAGGGGAGGGGAAGGGAGGGGAGGGGAAGTGAGGGGTGGGAGGGGAAGGTGGGGTGAGGGAAGTGAGGAGAAAGTAAGGCGAAGAGATGAAGTGACATGAAGTGATGGGAAAGATGAAGCAGGTAGGAAAGGCAGAAGTGAAAGGAGAGGGAGAGAGAGAGAGAGAGAGAGAGAGAGAATATGAGGAGAAAGGTGAGTGGAGAGGAGATACAACGCGTGGAGGAGAGGGGAAAGCGAAGTGAAGATACGAGGAAGGTGAAGAGAAAGTGAGGAGAGTGAGAGGAAGGTGAGGGGAGAGTGAGGAGAAGGTGAAGGGAAAGCGGGAGAAGAGTGAGGGGAGAGTGAGGGGAAGGTGAGGGGAGAGTGAGGGGAAATGAGGTTAGGGTGATACTGCCCTCATCAGACGCACGACCTGGCCCTCCCTGATAACACTCTCTCTCTCTCTCTCTCTCTCTCTCTCTCTCTCTCTCTCTCTCTCTCGGCTAGTTGTCCCATCATCCTTGTCTTATCTATTTTCATCTACTTTTCTCTTTCTCGTGTTCCCTCTCCTCTTCCTTCTTTCTTTATCCCTCTTTCCCTCACTTTCCTCCCCCCCCTCTCTCTTTCTCTCTCTCTCTCTCTTTCTTCTTTTCCATTCTTCACTAATTACCTTCCTTCCCTCCTTTCCTCCCTCCTACCTTCCATCCTTCCCTCCCTCCCTCCCTCCCTATCTCTCTCTTCTTCCATTACTCTCCCTGTTTCCTTCCTTCCTTCTTTCTTTTCTTCCTCTCTTTCCTTCCTTCCACCCATCCATCCATCCTTCCTTCCTTCCATACATCCATCCATCTCCGTCCATATATCTTTCTTTCCATCCTTCCATCCATTCGTACCTCCCTCACTCTTCCTTCCTTCCTTCCTACCTACCTTCCTTCCTTCCTTCCATCCGTCCGTCCTTCACCCTTCCTTCCCTCCTCCTCTCATTTACTTCCCTCCAATCATCTTAATTTTTACCTTCCCTCCCTTCTCTCTCTCTCTCTCTTTCTCTCTCTCTCTCTCTCTTTCTCTCTCTCTCTCTCTCCTATCAACCGCCCACTTACCTATCTATCTATCCACCTATCAGTCAATCTATCTATCTGTCTATCTGTCTATCCACCCATCTTTCCATTTGCCCATCAATCGGTCACGCATCTCTCTCTCTCTCTCTCTCTTTCTCTCTCTCTCTCTCTCTCTCTCTCTCTCTCTCTCGGCCCTTGGTGATGATGAACCTGGTCGTTATACTGTTCATTTCCCCTCACTCGCCCTGCCCGTCCACCTTTCCCCTCTTTCCCCTTGTTTACTACCGCCCGCATCACCTACACTCCCTTCATTCACCCCTCTTTTACCCTCACTTCCCCTCATCTCATCTCCACCTACCTTCCTCTCCCCTCACCCTTCATCTCACACTGCTTCCCCTCATCTCATCTCCACCTACCTTCCTCTCCCCTCATTTCACCCCTCTTTTACCCTCACTTCCCCTCATCTCATCTCCACCTACCTTCCTCTCCCCTCATTTCACCCCTCTTTTACCCTCACTTCCCCTCATCTCCACCTGTCTTCTCCTCCCCTCACCCTTCCTTTCATCTCACCTTGCTTCCCCTCAACTCATTTTCCCCTCTCTTACATCTTCTTGTTTTACCCTTTTCTCCCCTCATTTCCCCTCGTCTCGTCGCTACCTACCTTCCCCTTTCTTCATCTTAATTTGCTTCCCATCTCTCTCCTCATAATTCATTTCCCCTCTTATCTCATTTTATCTTTTTCCCCTCACTTCCCCTCCCCTCATCTCCACCTACCTTTCTCACCTCGTATTCTTCCTTTCATCTTACTCTTCTCTTCCCTAACATCATTTTCCCCTCTTTTCCCCTCATTTTCACATCTTCCCCCTTCAGTTAAATTATCCCTCCCTCTCACCCACATTTCCCTCTCCCCTTCATTCTTTCCTACCCTCATTTCCCCTCATTTTCCCCTCACCCTCTCCCCTCACTCCACACCTTATCTCTTCTTTCCTACCTCATCCCATTGTCCTCCCTGTTCTCCTTATTATCTCATTTCCCCTCACTCTCTCATTTCCCCTCACTCTTCCCTCCCCTATCTTCACGTATCTCCATAACTTCATTTTCCCCTCACTCTCATATCCCCTCCCCGCATATAAGATTGCGTTCATGCCTCCTCAATCTTCCCCTCACCTTCCCCTCATTCTTTTTCTTTTTCTCATTTCCCCTCATTCTCTTCTTTATTTCCCCTCACTCTCTCCTCACCCTCCCCTCATCTCACTTTTGTCTTTCCCCAAACTTTCCTCTCACCTCATTTTCCCCTCACTGTCCCCTCCTTCATCTCAGTTTATCTTCCTCTCCCCTCATTCCTCTCTGTCTGTCTGTCTGTCTCTCTCTCTCTCTCTCTCTCTCCACGTAATGAGGGACTATCATACAAGAATTTCAGATGGAAATTAATACAGGAAAGGAAGAGAGAGAGAGAGAGAGAGAGAGAGAGAGAGAGAGAGAGAGAGAGAGAGAGAGAGAACATAAATAAAAATAAACAAAATATAGAAGAGGAAAGAGATAAGGAAGAAGAAAAAAGAGAGAAAGAAATGGTTAAGGAATAAATGCAGAAGAGAAACAATAGATAAGAAGAAGAGAGAGAGAGAGAGAGAAAGAAAGAGAGAAAGATGCTGATCTAGTAAACGGGCACATTTCGACCTGGCAGACTTCCGGGGGTCGCCATGACAGTGTGTAGGTGGACGTTACCCCCCCCCCTCTCTCTCTCTCTCTCTCTCTCTCCTCCAGCCCCCAGAGGATTTTACTCAGCCTAAGAATTTGTCAACCTATCTATTTATCTATCTATCTATCTATTTATCTGTCTATCTACCCCTTGGTCCACCCCTTCCCCCCTCTCACCTGCAGCCTACAACAACCCCAGTAATTCCTACCCTATCTACCAACCTATCTATCTGTATATCTACCTGTCTATCTATCTATCTATCTATCTACCTATCTCAAGCTATCTGCCTATCTACCTATCCCTCTGTCCACCCCAACCCCCCTCTCACCTGCACCCCACACCAACCTCACTGATTCCCACCCTATCTACCTGCCTATCTGTCTATCTACCTATCTCCCTATCTATCTACCCCTCTGTGCACCCCATCCCCCCTCTCACCTGCCCCTACTAACCCCACTAATTCCCACCCTAGCTTCTTCCCTGCTTATATTAGATCATAAACTTGATTGATCTAGCACGAGATGGGGGAGGGCAGGGGGAGAGAGGGGGAGAAGGTCAGGGAGGGGTTTAGAGAGACAGGGAGGGAGGGGGACAAGGAGGGAGGTGGGGGAGAGGTAGGAATATGGG
Source organism: Coenobita brevimanus (assembly GCF_032717465.1). Taxonomy (NCBI): domain Eukaryota; kingdom Metazoa; phylum Arthropoda; class Malacostraca; order Decapoda; family Coenobitidae; genus Coenobita; species Coenobita brevimanus. The sequence continues at coordinate 46,474,634 of NC_136975.1, forward strand.
AGGAAGGGAGAGCATGGTAGGGGGGAGGGGATAAGAAGGTAGGAAGAGGGGAGAGGATGGTAGGTAGGGAGACCAGGGATGGAGGGTAGATGGTGGGAGATCCATAGAGGGGAAGGGAGGCCAGGGAAGAGGGGGCAGGGGGGGTGGGGTGGAGGGGGAAGGGGTGGAGGGGTAAAGGGAGGGGGCGGTGGCTGTGTAATTGTTGCAATCTCTCTCTTAAATGAGCAGCCCCATGATCTACACCCTCATTTATGAACTTTCTTGCCCACGCCTTTATATCACAGCCATCCCCCCTACCCCCCTTACTCCCCGCCTGGTCACTCTCGAGGGGGGACACTTGGGGACATCTGGCACTCTCTGGGGACATCTGGGGACGTCCTGGCACTTAGGGATATCGAGGGACACTTAGGATTAGGATAGTGTGGCACTTTATGTGACACTTTCTAAAGGGACACTCAAATTAGGGGACACTTAGGGGAAATCTGGAGACACCTAGGGACTTTCTGGCACGATAGGGACAGCCTGGAACTCTTGGAGGGGGACACTGATACTTGAAGGAACAGCTGTCACTCGAGAAACACTTGGATTCTTTTTTGACACCTTGAGGACACCAACCTGAAGGAACAGCTGTCACTCGAGAAACACTTGGGTTCTTTCTGACACCCTGCGGACCTTATGACACACATCTAGCTGTTTGACACTGTGGATATACCTTGTAACACTGACCTTACATCTATGCATTCTATTGTTTTGGTTACTGTGCTTGTATGGTGGAGTGTCTGGTAAGCGAAGGTGATCAGGCTGCGTTGGTTTAGAGGTGTGTAGCTGTACTCATTTATACGAAAAACAATGCTACGGCTCCACATCCCTCCCATAGCACTTACTCGTGACTAGCACCGAATATTAGTCTAGTGTAACAACTCGGCAGTCATGGAGAGATGGCAGTTTTAGGCCAAGTTAGCGTAAAAGGAGTATAGTAATTACCTGAAGACATCTAATGCGTCTTAATTATGGCAATTTGGTGTTAATATACGTGTGGTAATTTGGCACACTTAGAATTTCTCTCTCTCTCTCTCTCTCTCTCTCATTCTGCCTATCCTCCATCCCCTTTCTGTCCATCCCATCTGTTTCCCCACTTTTAATATCCCCTCCTTTTCCTTCCTTTACTCTCTCTCTCTCTCTCTCTCTCTCTCTCTCTCTCTCTCTCTCTCTCTCGTAGCCGTGACCTTCAGCCTCTCCTTATTCAATTGCTTCTCTCCTTGATGTTCTCTGACAGACAGACCTTTCCTCCCTGAGTCCCTCCCACGCTCTCCAGCCCTTCCCCCCCCCTCTCCCTCTCTCTCTCTCTCTCCCATTATCATGTTCTCCCTCTCATATATTTCCTCTATTTCTCCTCCTTCCTTTCTCGCTTCCTCCTCCCCCTCCTCCTTGTCCTTCACCTTCATCCCTCCTCCTCTATCCCCCCCATGAAGACAACATATTCTTCCTTCGGTTGATAATCCCCGAACTTATCAAGGTATTCTGACCTCTAAGGAAAGATGTGGCTTACGTCCTTATTGTTTTATGATAAGGAGCAAAATTTAATCATTCCCGGACACCCACACACCTGTCACTCCACACACCTGTCACCCCCACACACCTGTCACCCCTACACACCTGCCACTCCACACCTGTCACCCCCACACACCTGTCACCCCTACACACCTGTCACCCCCACACACCTGTCACCCCCCACACACCTGCCACTCCACACACCTGTCACTCCCACACACCTGTTACCCCCACAAGCCTGTCACCCCAACAAAACTTTCATCCCACACACCTGTCACCCCCACAAGCCTGTCACCCCTACACACCTGTCATCCCCACACACCTGTCACCCCCACACACCTATCACCCCCACACACCTGTCACCCCACACACCTGTCACCCCCACAAGCCTGTCACCCCTACACAACTGTCATCCCACACAACTGTCATACACATGTGACCTTGCTTCCTACACGCGGCGTTCCCCTGATCTCAACCTCCACACCTGTCAGTCCACTCCACCACCACATCCACACCACACAACCACCACACAACACCATTACAACCACACCACACCACATCACATTCTACCATATCCACACCACATCACACTGCTTCTACCACATCCACACCACACTACGGCCACCAACATTATACCACACCATCACATTACACCACCCCTTACTCTCACACCACTTCCATACTAACACCACACCACATCACATGTCAAATCATACCACACTATCAGATTGCAACACCAGAGGACGTTACATAATAGCAAAAAATACAAACACACACACACACACACACACACACACACACACACACACACACACACACACACACACACACACACACGGGGGAAGGTGCGTAGGTCATGAAGTGTTGGCGATGGTGATGAGTGACCGCATCTGGTCCCACTGAGAGATGTCCATCGCGTGTTTACTCATTACCACTTCACTCTCACCTCACCTCAAAGTCATTTCAGGCTCATCTCACCTCACGCTTCGTCACTCAGTATCACAGTTAATGCATTTCCCACCTCACTGTCACCTCACTTTCACCTCACTCATTTCATGCTCATCTCATTTTCATGTTCGTTTCTCGGTCTCACCTCAGTCACTCCACTCACCTCACTTTACTTTTCATCTTCGTCACTTCACCCTCACCTCACTATGTCAGCTCCAGGATAACCTCTGACCAGACGATTTTATTCCAGAGAGAGAGAGAGCGAGAGAACCCCTTCAGAACTCGTATCATTTTAATCTGTTTGCAAAAGACTTAATGCTAAATGGTTTAATAATCACAATATGCTTTTTCCAGGGCACGGTTTTCCCTCAGTTAAAATTATCTGGTGGTGCAAGAACGAAATACGTGTGGTCAAGTGGGTTTAGACTCTTGAATGGTTAATATACTGTACTCATATATTGTACATCATATACGTGTGTACAGTTGCTATCTTAGGGAGGAATTACAGTTCACATATGTGCTCTTTTTCCACACCTCATACTGCCACATATATACATCACATACTGTCACATATTAGCACACTGTCACACCACACACTGCCACACCTCATACTCACCTGTCACACCTCACGCTGCCACACCACACCCTACCACAACACACCCTACCACACCGTACCCTCCCACACCTCACCCTACCACACCAAACCCTACCACAACACATCCTACCATACCGTACCCTGCCACACCGTACCCTGCCACACCGTACCCTGCCACACCTCACCCTACCTCTGCAAACAAAGACTTTTTAACCCTCCCCGAAAAACTTTCACTATGCAAATACTGTTTTTCCTTCCTATCCCTTCCTTCTCCGCACTCCTACCCCTCCTTTCTCTCCTTCCTTCTCCTCACCCCATCCCCCTCCTTTCTCTCCCTTCTCACTCCTCTCCCGTCTCCCCCTTCTCTCACCCACTATCCTCTCTCTATCTCTCTTTTTCTCCCCTCCTCTCTCTATCTTATCCTTCCTCCTTCCCATCCTTTCTCAGTTTCTCACCCCTATCTCCCCCCCAACCCACCTTCCTCTTCTTTCTCATCCTCTTTCCCTCTCCCCTCCCCTCCTCTCCCCCTCCCCCACTTTGTTTATGCTTCAGACCTGCTGCGTTGGTGACAAATAGGAATGATCTTTTTCCTCTTCCCTTCCCCCTCCTACTCCCCTCTCTTTCCCCTCCCCTCCCCTCTCCCTCTTTGTTCCCTCTCCTTCCCACACATCTTCTCTCTTCCTATCCCCCATCCCTCTCTTCTCCTCTTTCTCTCGCCATTCTTCCTCTTTCCTCGCCTCTCTTCCCTCTCTTCCCCTTCTTTTTCTCCCCTCTCTTCCCCTCTCCTTCCCTCTCATCCCCTCCCTTTCTCTCTCATCCCCACTCTCCCTCTTTTTTCCTTCTCCTTCCTCAGCTTCCCCCTTTTCCCGTCCTCTTCCATCACTTGATCTCCCATCTTCTCCTCTCCCCTCCTCTCTCTGTCTTTTCCATTCCTCCTACCCTTTCCATTCGTTCCGTCCCCAACCTTCTCATGCATTCACTCTCCATCTCCTCTTCCCTCTTTTTTTCCCATCCTTTCCTCCTTTCTCCCATTCCTAATCCACCCTCCACCCTCTTCCCCCTCCCCTTCTCCCTTTCCACTTCCATCTCTTCCTCTATTCACTCTGTCTTCCTTTCCCTCCCCTTCCATCCTTTCCCGCCATTCTTCTTCATTCTTCTCAACTACTCTTCCCTTCTCCTTCCCTTCCCCTCCCCTCCCTAATCACTCCCAATCCTTTCTTCCCTTCTCCTCCATCCTTTCCACTCCTCATTCTATCCTTCCTTCCTCAACTCCTTCCCTCCCCTCCAGTCCCCTCCTCTCTCCTCCCCTCCAGTCCCCTCCTCTCCCCTCCCCTTCCTCTAACAAATTCCCCCTCTTATAAAGTCTGACGCCGTGGTCCCTCACACGCAAGAAAAACAAGAAAAAAGAAAATATGAGAGAGAGAGAGAGAGAGAGAGAGAGAGAGAGAGAGAGAGAGAGAGAGAGAGAGAGAGAGAGAGAGAGAGAGATCCTTCCCCTTCCCATCTCCCCTTCTTCTTCCCTCCTCCTCACTAATCATCTTCCTCATCCCCCTTCTCATCTCTTTCCCTCCGCCTCCTTCCTCCCCTCCCTCCATTCTCTCCTTTCCCCCTCAGTCCCACCCTCTCTCTTTTCCTCCCTTCCCTCCACCAGTTTCTTCCCCTTTCCTCCTCTTTCTCCCCATCTTAATCCTCCTCTTCCCTCCACCCGTCTTCATTCCTGCCCCTGCCCCTCACTTCCCCATCTCCTCTCACTTTCTCTCCCCCATTCTCCTCCCCTCCTCTTCCGCCCCATTCTTCCCTCTTCCCCCCCCTCTTCTACCCCCATTCCTCTCCTCTACCCCCTCCCCCTCCTCCACCCCCCATTCCTTACCCCTTTCCCTCTTCTTTCACGCATTCCTTATCCATCCCGATTCCTCCCCGTCCTCCTCCCCCTCCTCCTCCCCTCCCCTCCCCTCCCCACCAATATCACAGCATCCGTCAATGTTTTCCCCCAAGTTCCCTGATACACAGAATCTACAGACAGGTGCAAAAATTATGGACAGGTGATAGGAGATATTTTTAACCTGTGTCACGAGCGCAGGTGAGTTGATACGTGGGTAGATAGGCAGGTAGATACAGTAGGACAGGTAGACCGGTGAGCAGGTGTATGGATGATTAGTGATAGAGTTACAGATGTGGTGCCTGGGAAATATAATCAAACGATCTATCTATCTATCTATCTATCTATCTATCTATCTATCAATCTATCTATCTATCTATCTATCTATCTGTCTATCTATATGTGTGTATATATATATATAAAACTCATTTTTTTTTCTTGATGGTGTGTCTGACTAAAAACCAAGGAGATCCGCCATGAAATCAGTGGGTCAGGATGTAGAAATCTATTGTATCTCTGGTCGGATTAACCTGCATCCACTAGGCTTTGTATTTACCTGTAATTTACCTAGCTAATTAACTCATCATCATCATCATCATCATCCCGTCTTTTTTCCACACACTGCCCTGTCTACCTGCCTAACAATATGTATACCTGAACTTTACCTGCTAATTAAACCTCATTAATTAATACCTGTCTACCTTCCTACCTACACACCTACATTGCTTCCCAACATTCAGTTCTCACCTACTCTCCTCCCAATCTTCCCCCCTCTTCCCATCCCCCTACTTTCCAGTTTCCACCTCCTTCCCCCCCCTTTCTCCCCCGTCTCTCTCCCTCTTCCCCATCTTCCCTCTCTTCCCCATCTTCCTCCTCCTCTCTCTCCTTCTTTCTTTTCTTCCTCCTTCTCCTCCTCTTCCTTCTCTCTTTCTCCCCCCTTCTCTCCCTCTTCCTCATCTTGCTTCTCCTCTCTCCTCCCCCTCCATCCCCCTCCTCCCCACCTGCCACACAAATATGAGCCTTAATCAGCTTTTTACGCCCCATCACTGCAAACAGGCGGGGAGGGGGTTGGGGAGAAGGGAGAAGGGAGGAGGGAGGGGAAAGATGGTGGAAAGAAGGGTTGGGGAAGAGGGAGAAAGGATGGTAGTGGAGAAAACGGGAGGAAGGAGGGTAGTGGAGGAGAGGGGAAGCAAGAAAATAGTCAGAGGGGAGTTGGGGAGGAAAGTGGGGAGGGCTGGAAAGGGAAGAGGAGAGTAAGGGGCGGGCAGGAGAGAGGAAAATGGAGGAAAGGAAGGCAGGGGGGAGGGAAGGAGGAGTGACAACAGCAATCACTAATACATCTACCACCACCACCACCACCACCACCACCACCACCACCATCACCACCACCACCATCACCACCACCACCACCACCACCAACAACAACAACAACAACCACCCGCCATGTCGTAAACATCCCAAGTTTTCTAACTCGCAAAAATCAATTTCCTCCTCTCCTCTTTTTCCTCCGATACCCTCTCTCTCTCTCTCTCTCTCTCTCTCTCTCTCTTTTCTTTAATTCTGTCCCTTCATTTTTCCATTTTTCTCTCGTCCCTTACCTTTTTACTCATCACTCTTTTTCTTTCCCTCTTTTTCTTCGTCCTCTCTTACCTCTCTTCCTTCCTCTCTTCTTTTATTAATATTTTTCCTTCTTTGCTTAATTCTTTCAGTACCCTCTCTCCCTCTCTCTCTCTCTCTCTCTCTCTCTCTCTCTCTCTCTCTCTCTCTCTCTACCTGGACTTCATTGATTGGTTGGTCACTTTGCTGTGGTGGAGGAGAGGCAGAGGGACTTGAGGCAGGGAGAGAAAAGAGGGAGGGCGGGAGGGAGGGGAGGGAGTGGGAGAGGAGAAGGGAGGTAGTGCGGGGGGACAAGATGGAAGGAGGAGGAGGAGGAGGAAAGGGAGGAACTGGGAGGAATGGGAGGGCGGAAAACACAAATGCTGAATTCTACTGTAACACACACACACACACACACACACACACACACACACAGAAGAGAAGTGTATATATGTGAAGGCTGATAACACTGTGGCACTCTGGCACTACCTGACACTCTTACTGTCACCTTAGCATTATGTGGCACTCTTGTATTCTCAGCCACTTACCTTCGTAGCTACTGTCATTAATTCCTGCCTACCTGTCTACCTGTCTGTCCACCTGCCTACCTACCCTCCTTCTGGCTCTCTGCTATGTCACATCGTTAATCTGTGTTACTCTCTGGCACTCTATAATTTGGCACTTTTAATGGCACTGTTATGTGGCACTGTACCCCTCTGTTACTCTGCTACGGTGTTCAATTGGCACTGTTCTTCACTATCGATATCATGGGCACTGTTATCATTCAGCAACCTAGCCCTGTTACTCTCTGGCACTCTTTGGCACTGATGGCACTCTTACTTGGCACTATGACATTCACTAACCATCTTAAATCATCCTTCTTTTCCCTAATTCACAAATCATCTCATACGATATATATAAGGGACAGACAGACAGACAGACAGACATACGGGTACATACATACGAACATACACTCAAGGTGGCACTGAAATTCCGACACTCGCGCTCAAGCACTATCTGGTGTTCTCTCTCTCTCTCTCTCTCTCTCTCTCTCTCTCTCTCTCTGTGCATTCCATCACTCACCTCTCGCTCTACTCTCACTCTCGTACTCTCTCTCTTTCACACCCTCACCCTCTTTCTCCCTCTCTCTAATCATCCTTCTCCCCTCTCCCTTCCCTCATCACCTCTTTCCTCCCTTCATTTTTCCTCTTCCCTACCCTCCCTTTCTTTGTTTTTGTCTGTCTGTCTGTCTGTCTGTCTCTCTCTCTCTCTCTCTCTCTCTCTCTCTCTCTCTCTCTCCAAACCAATCACCTCTCCCCTCACCTCATTTCTCCCCTCTCTCCTCACCTCCTCTCTCCCCTCTGTCTCTCCTATCACCTCCTGTCTCCCCTCACCTCCCCTCTCCCCTCATCTCCCCTCACCTCCTTGACAATACCTGGCGGCTATCGACCGGTCACTTACTGGCTCTCCCCTCAGATGCTGGGGGGGAGGGGGGAGGGGAGGGGAAAAGAGGGGACGCCACTGCCCATACTCCCTCTCTCTCACTCTCTCTCTTTTTCTTTCTTTCTTGCCACTTGCTGCCTCTCTTGCTTTGCTTTATATTCCCCTCTCTTTACTCCCCTCTCTTTTTCCCCTCTCTTTCTTAACATTGATTTAAATATTTAGTGCTTGTATACTTGTAAATCTCTCTCTCTCTCTCTCTCTCTCTCTCTCTCTCTCTCTCTCTCTCTCTCTCTCTCTCACCTCCCCTTTTTCACCAATTATTCCTTCCCCTTTCATTCCCCTCCTTTCCCCTCACCCTCCATAACACCCACTCTTCTCCCTTTTCTTCTCCCCTTTCTCCCTCTCCCCTCTTTCGCTGCCTCTTCTCCCCTCTTCTGTTATCTTATTTCCCCTCTTCCCACACCTCCAGTCTCCTCTTAAGTTCTCTCTCTCTCTCTCTCTCTCTCTCTCTCTCTCTCTCTCTCTCTCTCTATGTCTGTCTGTCTGTCTGTCTCTGTCTGTCTGTCTGTCTGTCTCTCTCTCTCTCATCTTTTTCTCCACATTTTCTCTCTCCCTCCTCTACACTTCAAACTTCCTTATATACCTTAACACATTTATTTAACCAATTTATTCGTTTATTAACCAAAAGTCTCACTTATTAAACCAATAATTTGTCATATACATCAGAAACATCGTCAAATTAAATAATAAACATTGTATTTTTTTTTCTACTATTCCTTCGTTAATCTCAAAAGTTATATTTAATCGGCAAAAAAAAAAAAAAAAAAAAAAAAGAGTGATGTCAAAAGGTCTTCCGTTTCACTTTTCAAAACTCGTCACTTTCATAATAATAATAATAATAATAATAATAATAAACACCACCACCACCACCAATAATAATAATAATAATAGTAATAATAATAATAATAATAATAATAATAATAATAGTAATAATACTAATAATAATAATAATAATAATAATAATAATAATAATAATAATAATAACGTCACTCTTAAGGTATATAAATTCGTCTGAAGATAGTAAGAATACAACAGGAAATGCGTCATGGTACTGAAGGGGTTAATTACCAGCACAAATCACCAGGCAGTACCCCCATTAACCAAGACGAGCCATTAGTACCCCCACCTCCCTCCCCCACCCCCCCAACATACCCACCCCCTGTATATCTCTCCCCCCCTCCCTCTCCCCTATCCCCTCCACTGAGTCTCCCCCTCTTGCAGTTCACCTTCCCTTCTCCTCCCCCCTCTCCCTACCCCCTCTCAACCCCCTACCTCATACTCCTCTTTGGAATTTTCTCTCTCCCCCTACCCCCACCACTCTCCTCCACCACTTTCCCCCACTTCCATATCATCCCCCTCCCCCTCCTACTCCCCATCTCCCACCCCCTCTCTCCAGGTCCTCCCCCACACAATGCATCCTCTCTATCCATCCCCCATCCCCTTCCCCCACCACCCCCACCCACCCATGCAAATCACCCCATCTCCCCACTCCTACCCACTCCCAGCCACTGCAAATCACCCCTACCACCCTAATAACCCCCACCCCCACCTATCCCCATCTATCTCCCCACCTCACCCTCAACCCCCACCCCTACTAATGCAAGTAACCCTCCCACCACCCCTCCCCCCTGGATCATCCCCCCTTCCCTACACCATCCCTTTATAAATTCCCCTTCCCTGCAAATCACCCCCACCCCACCCTCCCCCTACACATACCAGGATCATCCCTATTTCCCCCACCCCCCTTGCAAATCATCCCCTTCCCACTTCCCCCACTCCCTCTTGCAAGTCACCCCCTCCACACTTCCCCCACCCCCCTTGCAAATCACCCCCGCCACTTCCCCCACCCCCGTTGCAAATCACCCCCTCCTCACTTCACGCACCCCCCTTGCAAAAAAACCCGCAACACTTCCCCCACCCCCTTGCAAATCATCCCCCTTTCCCCCAGGCCCCTTGTAAATCACCCCCACCACTTCCCCCATCCCCTTACAAATTACCCCCTCCCCCACACATACCAGGATCATCCCCCTTTCCCCCAGGCCCCTTGTAAATCACCCCCTCCCCACTTCCCTGTGCAAATCACCCCCACCATTCCCCCACCCCTTTGCAAATCACCCACTACCCCCCCACACAAACTACTCGCCAGATCAGGTCAGTGAATCAAAGTGCCGGTGTTGCCTTATAGGAGTGGCAATTAAATGGAATGGATGGCAGGGATATTTCAAGATAAATACATCAGTTGGGGAAGTTATTGGAGGGGGTGATTAAGAAGGCGGGGTAGTGGTAATGAACAGGGACCGACGACTACCGCTATATTGCTTCAGAGGCTGGAGAGATAGTTGGTGGGGTGCTGGGCGGGTTGGCTGTTCCGGATGCTGATAGGGATGAATGGGGATGGGGTTGGGGCTGGGTGGGGGTTGGGATGGGGTTGGGGATGGGGGTTGGGGCCGGGGGTTGGGGATGGGTGGGGGTTGGGATGGGGTTGGGGATGGGGGTTGGGGATGGGGGTTGGGATGGGGTTGGGGATGGGGGTTGGGGATGGGGGTTGGGGATGGGGGTTGGGGATGGGGGTTGGGGATGGGATGGGGGTTGGTCGGCTGTACCGGATGTTGATGGGGATGGGGATGGGTGGGAGTTGGGGATGGATGTGGATGGGTGGGTAGAGATGAATGGATGGGGGTAGGGAATGAACTGATGGGGGTTGGGCCTGAATGGGGTTGGGGGTTGGGGTTTGGGAGGGGTTGTGGGTTAATGCTGTTTTTTTTTTTTTTTTTTTTTTTTAGTAACATGATCTGCTCTGAGTAAGTAAACCTGCTGATCGAAAACTCAAAAATCATAGGACAACATCACTATCCATCACAATTACAAGGCCACTTCAACAACTGGTCATCCATTTCGTACCACAGAGAACCAGAATTATATCACCATGGAACAAAGAGCAATTCCACACTGTAGCTTTGCCTAACATAATATTTACCAGATTTGCACATAGCCAGAAATGCAAACTAATTTCAAATGCATAAAATACCTGCCTTACTGCATACCTGTGCTTTAAAATCCTTATTGTAAAACGGAAAAAATATATATACGGCCACATACGTGACTTCTTATCATATACTTCGTCAAAAATTTATTTCTAATTATGCATGGTTATTCAAAGCTTTCCACGTTATTATTTCCTGTTTTATATCCATTAAATCACTAACGTAATGATGTGACGTATTCAAAGCCCTCGTCAACGCATACCTACCCACCTAACGTTCTGTAGTGACGTAAAATATTTAGACGTCAAAGGAAATCTCCCCATCTGACGTTCCGTGCTGACGTCATATCCGCCTCCGCCAATCACAAGTCCGGGAGAGCGTGACGTCACTGGTCAGCTGATGCAAGGTAAACAAACGCTGACATGGCAAGGTTGGTGGTGACTATATGTGAGTGTGTGTGTGTGTGTGTGACCAATATCGTTCTACCGTCACTAGATTAAATTATGACGGTGTGAGAAGTAAGCTACCTCCCCCCCCCGGCTCTCTCTCTCTCTCTCTCTCTCTCTCTCTCTCTCTCTCTCTCTCTCGTGTACCTATTATCAAAGGACAGAAACGCCCAACACCTCTAATCTGCTCACTCCCCCTGTCGACCTTTCCCCCCCCTTCCTCCTCTCTCTTCCTTCTCTCTGTCTCCCTCTGTCTTTGTATATACAGTACATATATATATATATATATATATATATATATATATATATATATATATATATATATATATATATATATATATATCCCTATCTATCTATCTATCTATCTCGCCTCCATTGCTCCACACTTCTGACATCTCTCTCAATATCCTGCCTATCTTTTCACACATCTTTATCTATCAGTCCCACTTTTACTCCTATCAGGTATCAATCTCTCTCTCTCTCTCTCTCTCTCTCTCTCTCTCTCTCTCTCTCAGGCGGTAAAACAGGTAATGGTACAAACAGTGCTGGGGTGTACGTTTAGTTATTTAATACAGTGGCCAGGCGGTAGTTTGTGAGCGTCCATCTCAAATTTATTGGTCAGTGGGGCTCGAACCCACTCCGAACGAGAGCCCTGAACCATACCGACCGAGCTTCCGCGTCGCCTGTCTGCCTGTCCATCTGTCTGTCTGTCTGTCTTTTTTTTCACTGTCTGTCCTTCTGTATGTATGACTGTTTTCGTGGGTAGGTGGAGGAGAGAGAAAAAAATCACAGAGGGAGGGGAAATCGCGGAAGGATAACGTGGTGGGGAGGAGGGGGAGGGAGGAGGGGAGGGGAGGAGATTGGTGAGGAGGAGGTGTAAGTGGGGGAAGTAAATAGGGCAAGAGAGTATGGGTGATGGGTGGTGGTGTAGGGGTGGGGGTGGGGGTCAGGAGGGGTCAGGGAGGGGGTGGTTCGGGTGTGGTGGGGGTAAGGAAGAGGGTGGTGGGGTGCTGGGGTTATGATGGTAGAGATGAGGACGTCAGGGTGGGGGTGAGGATGGGGGTTAGGGTGGGGGATGGGGTTTCGGGGTGATGATGGGGGTGTAGGGGAGGGGGTGGGGGTCAGGAGGGGTGATGGAGGGGGTGTTTGGGTCAAGGGTATGAGGTGGTGATCGACTACGTAGCACTGAGGCAGGTGAGAGGATGCGTCACCTCCCCCCCCCTCTCTCTCTCTCTCTCTCTCACACACACACACACACACACACACACACGATCCACCATATCCTTCCATTTCCCTCCTTCCTCCCTCTCTCCCCCCTCCCCCCTCCCCTTTCCTTCAGTGTCCCATCCCCAAATCTTCCCCTCCCATCCTTCCTTCTTCCATTACTTCCTTCTCCTCTTCTTCCTTCATCCCTCCACTTTTATTCTCTCTTTCCTTCTCCCTTTCGTACACCCCTACTTCCCCCTCCCCCTCCCCCCTCACCTTTCCCACCCCGTTTACCTGTCCTAGACTAAACACCTTCCCCTTATCTCTCTCTCTCTCTCTCTCTCTCTCTCTCACACACACACACACACACACACACACACACACACACACACACACACACACACACACTACAACAACCCCTTCACTGCTAGCATCTCTTCTTATTTAACTCTTCCACACACACACACACACACACTATCTATTAACTGGATCTTACCGTCATCTTCCAATCCAAAATCTTTCCACATTAATTGTACCCGTGCATGAAGCCTTGGGTGGGGGCGGCTTACTTCCCCACCGAAAAAACTAAAATAAAGTAGTTCTCCACCTTACTGAAAAGCAATGAAAGGGAGTAAAGCAGGATGGGTATAGGAGTGAATTTTAAAAGACGGTGTGGTGTGGCGTGGTGTGGCGTGGTGTGGTGTGGTGTGATGTGGTTCTATGTTATGTGGCATGGTGTGGTGTGGTGTGATGTACTGTGGTGTGGTGTGGTGTGGTGTGGTGTGGTGTGGTGTGGTGTGGTGTGGTGTGGTGTGGTGTGATGTACTGTGGTGTGGTGTGGTGTGGTGTGGTGTGGTGTGGTGTGATGTACTGTGGTGTGGTGTGGTGTGGTGTGGTGTGGTGTGGTGTGGTGTGGCGTGGTGTGGTGTGGTGTGGTGTGGTGTGATGTGGCATGGTGCGGTGTGGTGTGATGTACTGTGGTGTGGTGTGGTGTGGTGTGGAGTGATGTACTGTGGTGTGGTGTGGTGTGGTGATGTGGCGCAAGAGGGGCAGGTATGATCCGTGAGTCAGTGGCCAGTCATAACACACAGGTGGTGAGGTCAGACGGGGTCACACGGGGTCACGCGGGGTCACCGGGGCACCAGGACACG
>NC_136975.1:46490992-46495992 GCF_032717465.1 Coenobita brevimanus
AGGAAGGGAGAAAGGAAGGAAGGAAGAAAGGAAGGAAAAAGAGATCAGGACGGACGAAGATGGGAACAGAGAAGGAAAGGGGAGAGAAGGAAGGAAAGAGAAGCAAATAAAAGATCAGGAATGGAAAACAGGAAGAAAAGAAGGAAAGGAGAGGAAGAAGGGGAAGGAAGAGAGAGGGGAGTGGGAGAAAGGGGAAGGAAGAGAAGGAAGGGAAAGAGGGAGTGGAGAAAAGGGAAGGGGGAAGGAGTGAAGGATGAGGAATGATAGGGGAAGGAATAAGGGCATAAGAGGGCAATTAAAACAGAGATGGGGAGGGGGAGGGAGAGGGGTGTGGGGAGAAAGGAGGGCATGTAGGCCTAGGTATGACGTCATTCTCTCTCTCTCTCTCTCTCTCTCTCTCTCTCTCTCCTTTACCTACTTTCCTCCCCTTTCCCTCCCTCTGACTCAGGGCTGACTCAGGGCCGGGCTGTGACGTCACTATGAGGGCTGAGGGCTGGGGGAGGGGTGGGGGTGGGAGGGAGTGGGGAGGGGAGGGGAAGGGGGGAGAGGACTTCCCACGATGCTGGAAAGGGGAGGAGGGTGGGGGGGGGAAGAAAAGGGGAAGAAGGAAAGAAGGAAGGTGAGGGAAAGGAGAAAAGACATGGAAGGAAAGAAAACTGACGAAGGAAGGGAGAAGACAATAATAATAATAATAATAATAATAATAATAATAATAATCATCATCATCATCATCATTATCAAAATACGTAACGTGATTAATATGAATCTAAATATGTATGTTATATAATGAGAGAGAGAGAGAGAGAGAGAGAGAGAGAGAGAGAGAGAGAGATTAACTAAGCTTACCTGTCCCATAACACGCTTACTCTTTATTGATATTAGGTTTGTGTGTGTGTGTGTGTGTGTGTGTGTGTGAAAGGGAAGGTGTAGCCTACATGTGTGTCTGTGTGTGTTTGTTTTTACCTGCCTGTGAGAAAGTGGAGGTGTTTGTGTGTCCGAGAGAGAGAGAGAGAGAGAGAGAGAGAGAGAGAGAGAGAGAGATTACACAAACCTTGCGATCCATACCAGGTGCGGCTAGGAAGCTTACTTAACATCACTTCTTTGGCGATTTGTTTCGGACTCTGCTCCATTACTCTGTTTTTGTATGCAATCTATGTCGACATAAAAAAGATATAAGAAACAAAAAAAAAAGATGATATATATATGGGTAGTCTGGAAAATAAATCGCTAGGGAACAGGTGCTAGGGAGCTTCCTTAACCGACGCCATTTTTATTATTTTTATTTCCAGACGATTTTATTAAGTTGCACAGAGGCTTTTCGGGCTGAAGGGGTTAGGTATTTTGCTAACCCCCCACTCTAAGAGGTATGCCCTCTGTGATGAATAAAATCGTCTGGAAGCGGCAAGGGGAAGTAAGGTCCGGAGGTGCAAAATCTTCTGTTTTAGTTTTTATGAGTTACGCGTGATACAGATAGATAGGTAGACTGATAGATAGATAGATAGATAGTTAGAGAGAGAGAGAGAGAGAGAGAGAGAGAGAGAGAGAGAGAGAGTCACGTAGCTAATTAGAGAGGCAGGTAAAGGAGAGCCTTCCCACGGTCGCTATCTTTTGAGAGGGGAGGAGAGGAGAGGAGAGGAGAGGAGAGGAGAGGGGAGAGAGAGGAGAGGAGAGGGGAGAGAGAGGAGAGGAGAAGGGTGTGAGAGGAGAGGAGGGAAGAAGGAGGCATGAGACGAGAAGAGGAGTGGGGAGGGGGAGAAAGGAGAGGGTAGGAGAGAGGAGCGGGAGGAGAGTGAAATGGTGACAGAAAAGGAGAAAGGAATGAGAGAAAGTAGATGAGAATGATAAACAGGGGGGAAAGAGGGGAAAGGTGAGGGGATAGGAGGGAGAGAGGAGTAGACAGAAGATTGTAGGAGAGGGGCTGGCATGAGGGAGGGGAGAGGAGAAGGAAAGGGAGATGAAAAGGGAAGGGAGAGGAGTAGGGTAGAGGAGAGGAGAAGGGAAGGGAGAGGAGATGAAGGGGGAGGAGAGAGAAGAAGAAATATGTGAGGAAGAAGAATCATAATGTGAGAAGGGAGAGGAGAGAGGGGAGAAGAGAGGAGAGGGGCTGGCATGTGGAAGAAAAGAAAGGCGAGGAGAAGCGGAAAGGAGAGAGGAAAAATGGGGAGAGGAGAGGTGAGGAGGGAAGGGTAGGGAAGGGGAGGAGTGTAGGGCATGGAGAAGAGAAAGGAAGAGAAGAGAAAGGATAATACTAGAGGGAGGAAGCAAAAGACTTGAGAAGAGAAGAGAAGGACATGGAAGTGAATAAAAGTGTAGTATAGTGTGGTGAAGTGTGGTGTGGTGTGGTGAAGTGTGGTGTGGTGAAGTGTGGTGTGGTATGGAATGGTGAGGTATGGTGTACTGTGTTTTGTAGTTTAGTGTGGTATGAAGTGCAAGTGTAGTTTAGTGCGGTGTGGTGTGGTGTGGTGTGGTGTGTCTAGTGGTGC
This sequence comes from Coenobita brevimanus, assembly GCF_032717465.1. Lineage (NCBI taxonomy): Eukaryota > Metazoa > Arthropoda > Malacostraca > Decapoda > Coenobitidae > Coenobita > Coenobita brevimanus. The sequence goes on from NC_136975.1 coordinate 46,493,476, forward strand.
CAACACACCTGCCTTATCACACCTGACACCTGACACCATCACACCTGACACTGCCTGGTACCTCCCCCTCTCACTGGATCAACTAACCTCACACCTACACTCACCTCTTACACACACACACACACACACACACACACACACACACACACACACACACCTACAGTATACTTACAAATCTGTTTCTACCCAAACCCCTCTCTCTCTCTCTCTCTCTCTCTCTCTCTCTCTCAGCAGGTACAACTCTAGTACTCTATTTCAGTTAAGTCAGACGATTTTATTCATCTGGGTGTGGTGGCCACGGTGCTGAAAAAGAGAGGATGATGATGATGATGATGATGATGATGATGATGATGATGATGATGATGGTGGTGGTGGTGGTTGTGGTGGTGGTGATGGAGGCAGTGATATGATGATGATGACGACGATAATGATGACTATAAAAGCATGAATGATGTTTTCATTAAGAATTTCTAACATATCTTTATAATTATCGGCAATACTAACTTATATATTTTTATTTTTATGTCTTTTTATATATCGGTAAAAAAAAACTAATATTTAAACGTGTGTATATAGATTAGTAATATTATCTTTTTCTTTCCTTCTCTTCAGGTGAGTGAGTCCTGTTGTTTCATTACGTCTTCCCAGGTGAGTAGCCTAAGGAACGTATTTCTCGTGGATGTAGGAGGCTCCCTGTTGCAGATGTGGACATAAATATCGATCCACCCCATTACGATAAATTACGAAACAGTGGACAATGAATTACGGAACTCAGTGACGCCATCTTAGAAGCTCAAGTAAAATCTCAGAATATTACGTACGGTTTTCATTACTGTTAGGCTGAAACTTGGAGCGGTATTTTTGTCCTCAGCTGTACACCTCTAAATCAAAATACACCTAAAAAAGGGGGGGGGGAGGGGAAGAGGTGTTATCGACCGCGTGACCTGCGTCGGGATGTGAAACAAACTGCGGGGATGGGGGTGTAAAGAAATGGACGCGGTGAGCAAAGGAAAGGGCGGGATGGGCTGGAATTTTGATGGGTGGTGGGGCTAGGGCAGGAAAGTATACCTTGAGAATATGGGTGTCGTGGGATTAATGGTTTGAGTGTAGTGAAGGATTAATTAAGTATATTCTTCATGAATTAAGTGTCCCTGGACACCTGGAACACCTGCATCTCACAACTTCATCTGATTAGCACTCTTGTTTAATCTGTCTGTCTGTCTGTCTGTCTGTCTGTCTCTCTCTCTCTCTCTCTCTCTCTCTCTCTCTCTCTCAACTAATCAACATATATACCTCACACACCTGACTAATTAACACCTGCAGCTAATGAGCACACCTGTCTGGTATTCCTAATTGTCTTCACAGTCACATCAATTTGCATATCATTACCAACACAATGAAAAAGGGGAAAAGAGGGGAAAGAGGGGAGACAGAGGGGAGTAGAGGGAGGAGAGAGGAGAATGGAATTCAGAGGGGTGGCGAGGACGGTGGGGAGAGGAGAGGGGATGATTAATTGGATGGGGAGAGAGAGAGAGAGAGAGAGAGAGAGAGAAACATTATGGAAAAAGGGGAGAGAAAATACAGAAATACATAAATATAGATAGACAGGTAGGTAGATATAGGTAGGTAGGTAGGTAGGTAGGTAAATGCACAAATAAACAGGATGCATATAGAGAAGGGATAGACATTACCTCCCTCCCTCCCTCCCTCCCTCCCTCTCCCTCTCTCTCTCTCTCCCTACCTTTAACTTTCCCTCCCCCTCACTTATACATTCTTTCCCTTCCCTTCCCTCCTCTTCACTCTCTAATCTTGTCCCCTTACTGTCCCCTTCCCCTCCTCTCCCCACTCCCCCGGTCCTATCCTTCCTCTTCCTTCCGTAATCTCCCCTATCCTTCCCTCATCCCCTCCCTCCTCTTCTCACCCTATTCCCTTTATCTTCTCTCTCCTCTTTCCTCACCCCTCCCTCCATTTCCTTTCTCCCTCCCCCACTCTCAACCACCCCTCATCCCTATACATCTCTCCTACCCTCTCCACTTCTTCCTCCCTTCATCCCCCCTTTACCCTTTTCCCTTATTCCTTCTCTTTCTCTCCTCCTCCTCTCCCATCTCTCCTTTTCTCCCCTTCTTCCCCTCCCATCTCCTCTTTTCCCTCACCCCTCCCTTCCCCTCCCCTCCCCTTCCCTCCTCTCCTCTCCTCTCTCCTTTCCCCCTTCCTATCCCCTTCCCCTCCCCTCCCTTCCCCAATAAGTGGAATCCAATAGCAAGTGATAGCAAGGGGCATTTTCAACTCCCCATTGAGAGAGAGAGAGAGAGAGAGAGAGAGAGAGAGAGAGAGAGAGAGAGAGAATCAGGACGGTATCTTCATAGACAGGTGAGAGATTAGCACTTCAATGTGTGTGTGTGTGTGTGTGTGTGTGTGTGTGTGTGTGTGTGTGTGTGTGTGTGTGTCTTTTATCACCTGGACTGACCTCTTTAATCACCTTTGTGCTAAATTACACCCCATCATCACCTCTCTCTC
>NC_136975.1:46498492-46533492 GCF_032717465.1 Coenobita brevimanus
ATAGACAGACACAGACACAGACATAGACACAGACACGGACACAGACAAAGACACAGACACAGACAGACAATGACACAGACACACAGATGCTTTTGCTCCCCCTCTCTCTACTCTCCCCCTCCCTCCCTCCCTCCCCTCCCCTCTGACCGGAAGTAAATCTGAGAGGAGGTCAGTTGAGGTGTACCGGAATTGGGGGGAGACGAGGGGGAGGGGGAAGGGGAAGGGGGGAAGGGAAGGGGATGGGGAGGGATAGGAAAGGAGATAAAATGGGAGGGGGAAGGGGAGTGGAAGGAGAAGGGGAGAAGGGGAGGGAGAGGAAGGAAGAACAAATGGGAAGGGGAAGGGGAGTGGAGGGGGAAGGGGAGAAGGAGAAGGGGTAGGGGAGGGAGAGGAAAGGAGATAAAATGGGAAGGGGAAGGGGAGTGGAGGGGGAAGGGAAGGGGAGGGAGAGGAATGGAGATTAAATGGGAAGGGGAATGAGGAGTTATATGAGTAAGGTTGTGGAAGAGGATCGGTAAGGGAGGTGAGGGGTTGGAGGAGAGAGAGAGAGAGAGAGAGAGAGAGAGAGAGAGAGAGAGAGAGAGAGAGAGAGAGGAGGCAAAGGGAAAGGGAGGTATGTGGGAGGGAGGTTGAGGAGGGGGAGATGGTAAGGAAGAGAGTGAGGGAGAGGGAGATGGGAGGGGAAGAGGTGTACGGGAATGAGACGTGGGGGAAGAGGAAGAGGGAGGGGCAGATAAGGTGTCTAGGAAACAGGGGAAGAGGTGGGGGAGGTGAGGGGGAGGGGAGGAAGGGGGAGGATTAGATAGGATGGCGAGGGTGAAGGGGAGGGGAAGTAAGGGTGGAGGGAACCAGAGGAGGAGGGAGAAAGGTGCATTACAACTCTTTCTCTTTATCTATCTATCTATCTATCAATCTATCTATATACAGTATATATTTAATCGGTATATCTGTATCTATCAACCAGTCTATCAGTGCTTCTCCCTTTATATCTCGGTAACTCGATCCAGTTAAACAGTGTCCTGACCTGACCTCTGACCCTCGGTGCTGGGGTCAAAGGTCACGCGGCCGAGTGATAAGAGAGATAGGCAGACAGGCACACAAACATCTGTATCTGTGGGCTGGCTCTGCTTGAGGCACGTGGTGGTGATGATGGTGATGATTAGGGTAGCACCATACCATCATCACTACCACTCAGCCACCACCACCACCACCACCATCATCAATCACCACCACCATCATCATCATCAACATTTTCCCCCCATTATTAAGCCTTAAAGACACACACACACACACACACACACACACACACACACACACACACACACACACACACAAGGTCAAGTTTCTGTTTGATTCTAGATAGGTCATGTTTAGGAGTGAGGGGATCTCTCTCTCTCTCTCTCTGTCTCTCTCTCTCTCTCTGTCTGTCTCTCTCTCTTTTCGTTCCTTTCATCCTTCCTTCCATTCCTTCCCTTCTCCTCTCATTCTTCTTCATTTAAGCCTCTTCTCTCTTCCCTCCCCCCTCCGCTTTTCTTCCTTCCCCTCTCCTTTCCCTCCTTCCTTCTCCTTTCCCTCCTTCCTCCTCTCCTTCCTTCCCTATTCCTCCTCCTTACCATATCCTTCATTTATTTTCTCCTCTCTTACACTCCACTCCCCTTCCCATCCCTATCTTTCCCCGAGTCATTTCTTCCTCTCTTCTCCTTTCCCTTCCCTCCCCCTCCACTTTCCCTCCCCCTCCCCCCTCCCCTCAGTAAACTTATTCCTGGTGCCGGCTTGTTAAGGAACTTGTGAGGTGAAGGGGGAGGGGGCAGAATGACCCCCTTTCTCTCCCGTTTACTTCTTCATCCTCTCTTCTTTATCTCTTACTTTATCTCCCTTTTTATCCCATATCACTTTATCTCCCTTTTTATGCCATTTCATTCTTTACCTCCCTTTTTATCTATTCTCTCTATCTCCATTTTTTCGTATTCATTAATCTCCCTTTTTATCTCTCATCTCTTTCTCCCCATCTCTCTATTTCCCTCTCTATCTCTTACTTCTCTTTCTCCCCCTCTATCTCTTATCTATCTCCCTTTCTGTCTCTTATCTCTCCCTTTCTATCTTATCTCTGTTCCCCTCTTACTCTTTCCTCTTCCTCCCTCTACATAATTCATCTTTCCTTCATTCATCATTCATTCTTATTCATCATCTGAGTAGGCGAGTAGAGGGTGAGAGGATGAGGAGAGGGGAGGGGGAGAGGAGTGGGGAGAGGAGGGGTTTGATGGGAGAAGAGGGGAAACGAGGGGAAGACGGTAACGAGGAAAGTGATAACAGGGTGAGAAGTAGGGAAGGAGGAATGGAGGGGAGAGGAGGGGAGGGACGAGGAGGGGAGGGGAGAGGAGGGGAGGCGAGAGAAGGGGGACCGAGATGAAGGGGGTGAAGGGGAGAAGTGGGGAGAGGAGGGGAGAAATGGAGAGAGGAGGGAAGAAGTGGAGAGAGGAGGGGAGAAGTGGAGAGAGGAGGGGAGAAGTGGGGAGAAGGAGTGAAATGGGGAGAGGTCTAACATGTATAGCATTTAGTTCCTCTCTCCTTTCTTCCCCCCCCCTCCCCTCCCCCTCCCCCACCCTCTCTCACCTCAGATTCTATGGTGTCAGGTGAATCGGAGGAGGGGGAGGGGGAAGGGGAGGGAGAGGGGGGATGGGAAGGGAGGGAGGAATGAAGACGTGAAAAAGATAAAATACATGAGAGAGAGAGAGAGAGAGAGAGAGAGAGAGAGAGAGAGAGAGAGAGAGAGAGAGAGAGAGAGAGAGAGAGAGAGAGAGAAACATCTGTTGCCCAGGTGGGGCATAGGTCACTTGGCCACAGGAGTAAACAAATAAACAATCAGGTACACGTGCATAAACAAACAACAACCATCAACAAACAATAGTAATCGTCATTATTATTATCATTATTATCATTATTATTATTATTATTATTATTATTATTATATTATCATTATTTCTCAGCCCTCATAGTAAGTACATCAACTTACTTCTCAGCCTATACTCTTTTCACCTTAACTTGGCTCAAATGTGTCTCTTTGCAGCTTATTTCTCGTAGCTCAGTGGTAAAGGCAATACTACGGCTCTATGTCACTTCCATAGCACTTCTTCGTGACTAGCACCATAGTCTAGTGTTAATCTATTATTATATATCAGGATTCATGGCGGGTAGACCGCAAATTTAGGCCAAGTTAGAGTGAAAAGGGTACACCAGACTCTGTATTAACTTCAGAAGAGAGTACTCGTACTGAGGTTACTGAAGGCGATTTTTAATGCGAGAAAAGAATGAACCCAAGGCTGATACCAAGCAATACTTCTTATGACACACAACTGAACAATACGGATGTACGTATCAATATCCGTTCACTTCGAGATATCTGAACGCACTGGGAAAACAAGCATAACACGAAAACTAGAAGGCACTCAGAGAGCACATACCTCTACCAATGCCATTACAGGATCCGGATCCGGATCCAGATCTTCCCCCAAATTTAATCAATTCTTTCTTGACCCATGGCCTACCCTTCCACAAAATTTCATTGAAATTCATTGAGAACGTTTGGAGATATCGTGTGGGCAAACGAACAAACACAGGTGAATGTATAACCTCCTCCAACTTCGTTGGCAGAGGTAATAAGTCGCCGAAGTGTGGGAATTAAGAAAATGTCAGTGAGGTAAAAACGCTCATACATAACCATCACACACACACACACACACACACACACACACACACACACACACACACACACACACACAAACACACACACAAACTTACCATAATTCCGACACTCCGCCTTGTTCGCCAACTTACCTGCGGAAAAAAGAAAAGTTAATAAAACATCAGAAACAACAAACTGAAAAACAAATGAATATAATCGGCACTGCAATGAGAGAGAGAGAGAGAGAGAGAGAGAGAGAGAGAGAGAGAGAGAGAGAGAGAGAGAGAGCGATAATGGAGGGAAAAAGCGGAGGAGGGGAAACTAATAGATTTCAAATAAACTTTTAATGAAGTCGACGATCTCCCGCCTTTCAGCGACTTCCTCCTCCTCCTCACGTACCTCTCCCCCTCTCCCTCCCTTCCCTTCTCTCCCCTCTCCCCTCAAGAACACTCCCCGGGCTACAAAACCGAGCACAGTAGCCCCAAGAGCGGCCATTACTTAAGTGTTAACAAATAGCCTATTATTGGGAATTAAGCGGGTTGGGGAGCCTCAGGTAGTCCCGGGCGCATACCTGCCACTCGTCGCTTTGTCATCCAATTTCAAACTTCCTTTTACCTTCAAAATTCAACATCCACGGCTTCATTTCTACCATGAAGATAAAGAATAGTTATTTTTTGGGCTGTGTTTATTGGCTGAAGATACAAAATTATTCGAGAAAGGAGAGAAAATAAAAAATATTGTTAGTTTGGGCACCCGACTCGATCAAAAGCCCGCCATCCGGACGCTCATACACGTAGGCGGTCTCAGATTTCGGGCCTTTCACGCTCTCAAAGGCAGGTAAGCGGGCAAAGGAGACGCTGGGGGCCTTTGAGTCCGAACCAAGAACTCGGGAGAAATAAAAGCCTCGCCATTGTTAATAAGGAACGAGAGGCACGGAGGGAGGAAGCGCGGGAAAGACAACGAATTACGCGGCGCCAAATTTGAAAGTACGGTTGGAAAAATGGCCGGTCTTCCTCCCCCGTTGGAATATTTCTCACCGATCTAGTATTACTGTTGCCTAAATAGGAGGTGTGGGAGCAAAATGTCTTCCTCCTGGATTAACTGGAGTGGAGGAGAAAGAGAGATGGGAGGAGAGGATTAGGAGCGAAGGAAATGGTGTGGTGGTGTAGGGTTACGGTGGGGGGGCGGGGAGGGGGATGTGGGTGGTAGTAGTGGAAGATGTAGTGGTAGTGGTGGTGGTACTGATGGTTCTGATGGTGGTAGCTGTGATAGTAGTGATGTAATATGTCTGGTGATATGAGGTTAGGAGACTGAACAGGGATGCTGCCAGAGATCAAGCAGCACAGAGAGAGAGAGAGAGAGAGAGAGAGAGAGAGAGAGAGAGAGAGAGAGAGAGAGAGAGCACGTACACCCTATTAGCCTAGTGATGTGTTACTTGAGAATTCCCCCTCCCCTTCCCCTCCCCTCCCCTCCCCCTCCCCTCCCCTCATTTGTGATCACCCCTCACGTTAATTGCTCCAATTTATTAACGCTTCAACAGTCTTAATTATCACCATTATTATTATTATTATTATTATTATTATTATTATAACATCATTATTATTATCATCATCATCATCTTAACCACCACCAACATCATCATCATTATCATCATCGTCATCAATTGTGTGTGTGTGTGTGTGTGTGTGTGTGTGTGTGTGTGTGTGTGTGTGTGTGTGTGTGTAATGACATCAGATGAAGATGGTGGCTGATAATATTCCTACTTTTGTGCTTCCTTCTTCTCTTCCTATTTCCCTTCCTCCATCCTACCTAATAATAGTAATAATAATAATAATAATAATAATAAATAATAATAATAATATTAATAATACCAATAATAATAATAATAATAATAATAATAATAATAATAATAATAGTGAGTGATATGATGATAGTAAGGAGTCATAAGCAAAATAAATCGCTTAGGAAGAGGTGTTCGGGAGCGTCCTTCCCGGATACCTCAGAAGTGTGCTTTTACCATCATGTAAAAAAAAAAAATATGAGAGAGAGAGAGAGAGAGAGAGAGAGAGATGGCACTAGGTCAACCCAAGGAAGATGCTGGATGAGGAAGGGGGGAGGGGGAGAGGGGAGAGAATAGGGTGAAAGAAAGTGAGATGAGGGAGGGGAAAAGATATAAGGGAAGGGGAAGAGGGGAGACCAGTGGAGGAGGAGGGGAAGGAGGAGGGTAAAGTAGGTGAGGGGAAGGAAGGGGAAAGAGGAGAAAGCAGACGAGGGGAGGAAGGAGAAAGATAGGGGGTAAGGGGAAAAAGGTGAGGGGTTGGAAGAGGTGAGGGGTAGGAAGAGGAAAGGGGATAAGGAACGAGGGGCAAGGAGGGGGAGGAGGAGAGGGAGTGAGGGGTGGATGGTGAGGGGGGAGAGGTAAAAATGTAGGTACGTGAGGTGAGAAAGAGGGGAGAGGGAGGGGGAAAGAGGGGATGGGGAGGGGGAGAGGACTACGACACTACCCAGACGAGGTGGGGTGGCAGCGTGTAAATATCTGGCACTATGTACACGACTTATTACACACACACACACACACACACACACACACACACACACACACACACACACACACACACGCACACCTGACCTCCTAGCAGCAACACACAGATAAAACACCAGAGCAGACACAATATAAACAGTCATATCACACACACACACACACACACACACACACACACACACACACACACACACACACACACACGTTCCTTCATGAACAGACTGGAAGGCATTTAATTTTTTACCTTGCATAGAGAGAGAGAGAGAGAGAGAGAGAGAGAGAGAGAGAGAGAGATAAAACTGATGAATGGGCAGAGAAATGGGAGGGGCAAAGGTCGAAGAAAGAAGGAAGGGAGGGGAGGGGAGGGGAGGAAGAAGAGAGAGGAAAGGAAAGAAGAGGATAGGGCAGGGGAAGGGAAGGGGAGGGGTGTGGGGAAGTGGATAGAAGGAAAAAAAAATGAATGGCAAGGAAAGGGGGAAAGGGAAGGGGGAGGGGGAGAAAAAGGGAGGATGAGGGAGGGGGATGAAAAAGTTGAATGACGAGAGGAGAGGAGAGGAAAGGAAAGGAGAGGAGAGGGACAGAAAGATGAATAGAGGAAGGGAGAGAGATAGGAATAGGAAGGAATCGAAAGAGAAGGGAGGTGGAGGGTAGAGGGGAGGGAAAAAAGGAGAGGGGAAAAAAGTGGAGAGAAAGGAAGGGATGGGGAGGGGGAGGAGAGGGAGAAGGGGAAGGAAGGAGATGGGAGGGGAGAGGAAAGATGGATAGGGGAAATGAGGGGGAAGGGAAAAGATGAATGAGTAGGGGGTAAGGATAGGGGGAGGGGGAGGGAGGGGGGAAATGGTGGAAGGGGGAGCCAAACAGCAGACAGAAGGTAGCACTGTATTAAGCCTCCCCTCCCCCTCCCCTCATGACTCACCTCCCTCCCTACCTCCTCCCCTACCTACATGTTTTCTCCCCTTTCACCCTTATCTCCTCCTCCTCCTCTTCTACTTCTTTGTTTTTGTTTACTTCTCTTCATCTTCTCTCTCTCTCTCTCTCTCTCTCTCTCTCTCTCTCTCTCTCTCTCTCTCTCTCTTCCTCTAGATCCTTCCTCTAATCTTCCTCCCTTCCTTCTCTCTCATTCGCATTCTCGCCACTTCCTTCCCTCCCTCCCCTCCCTTCCCTCCCTCTCTCCTCTTCTCATATTTTTCTCCCTCCTTGTTTTCTCTTCATTCATTCTCTCCTCTCACTTCCTCTTCTCTTCTCCCTCTTCCTCTTCCTTCTCTTCTTTCTCCCTTCCTCTTTTTATTCCCGTCACATCCCTTCCTCCAGACTCCTTCCCTCCTCCTCCCTTCCCTCTCCTCTCCTTTGCTATCCTTCTATCCACGTCTTGTCTGCCCTCCTTCCTTCCCTTCTTCCTCCCTCCCTTTCTTCCCTCCTTCCTTCCTTGTTTCCCTTCTGCTTAACAATATTTCTTTCAGACTTCCTTCTCCCATTCTCCTTCATTCCTTCCTTCCATCCATGCATCCTTCTTTTCTTCATCCTTCATTCCCTCTCTCCCTCCCTTCCTTTCTTTCTTCTGTAATTTTCTATCCTCCTCTTCTTTCCTTCCTCTCTCCCTCCTTTCCTTCATTCTTCCCTCTTTGTATTCCCATTACTTCCCTCTCTTCTTCCCCTCCCCTCCCTCCCTTCTCTCCTGTCTTCCGTCCTGCCTCCCTCCCTTCCTTCTAGCTTTCTTTACTTTCTTCTTTCCTACCTCCTTTCCTTTTTACCTTCATATCTTCCTTCCATTTTTCCTTCTCTTGTTTAATTCTCTCCCTCCTTCACTTTCCTCTGCGTCTCCTTCCTTGTCTTACCTTCCTTCCTTCTTCCTTCGCTCCTTCCATCCTCCATTTCTTTCCTTCTTCACATTCCTGTCCTTCCTTCCTTCCTCCTTCCCTCCCCTCTTCGCATTCCCATCACATCCTCCTTTCCTTCCTTCTTCCTTCCATCCTCCCTTCCCTTCCTTCTTCACATTCCTGTCCCTCCTTCCTTCCTCCCTTCCTTCTCGCATTCCTGTCTCTCCTCCCTTCCTTCCTCCTTCCCTCCCCTCTTCGCATTCCCATCACATCCTCCCCCCCTCCCCCTCCCCTTCAATGGACCCCCACCAACCATTCACCTCCAATTCCAACCCTCACCAGATACGCATTCATGTCTGTGTACGTCTGTGTGCGTGTACGTGGTTGTGTGTGAATGTGGTTATGTGTGTGTGTATACCTGGATATCGCTGTGTATATCGTGTGTGTGTGTGTGTGTGTGTGTGTGTGTGTGTGTGTGTGTGTGTGACTATGTATGTATGTATGTATGGGGAGAAGATCACCAGACAAACGCGCAATCACCGAGGCACCGCGGCTCCCAAGAACACGGACACATTAAATAGCCGCACACACCCTACTAGCACTCCCAGGCTCCCATATTGACTGTTATACTAGCCTTTCTAGTAAAGCTTAGAGGGGTATGGAGGAGGATTACTAGGAGGGGTGAGGCTAGGAGTAGGAACTAGGAACTCTCTCTCTCTCTCTCTCTCTCTCTCTCTCTCTCTCTCTCTCATTAATATGGCTTGTGTAAGATTAAGATATATTGTTAATCTTAAATGTAAATATATTAATTCAGACAGATAGACAGACTGATAGATAGAGATAGACTGAGACACCGATATAAGTAGGTAGGTCAACTGAGAGAGAGAGAGAGAGAGAGAGAGAGAGAGAGAGAGAGGAAGTGATAAAGTAGTGTAGGCTTTCTCTCACAACACCCCCCCTCACCCGCCCCGCCCCGCCCCGTTGAAATTTGCCCCGTTAACCCCTTCATTTCGAGGACGTGTATTCCGAGAGAGAGAGAGAGAGAGAGAGAGAGAGAGAGAGAGAGAACCGGTGAGGGAAAAAGAGTGAAAAGAGCAAGTAAGGGAAGGGTGAGAAGAGTAAAAGAAGAGTGAGGAGGAAGAGAATTAAGAGACAGCGAGAGGAAAGTGAGAGAGAATTGAGGGGAGGGATGGAGAGATGAGGAGAGGGGATGGAGAGTTGAGGGGAGGGATGGAGAGGTGAGGGGAGGGATGGAGAGTTGAGGGGAGGGATGGAGAGGTGAAGGGAGGGATGGAGAGATGAGGGAATGGGAAGGAAGGGGAGGAGAAGGGTGATATGACAGTAGGTCCTCTCATGGCAAAAGGTGTTGGTGGTGGTGGTGACGACTGTGGTGGTGGTGGTGGTGGTGGTGGTGGCGGAAACGCTCTTCATACTCCGGCATCAGGTTACGGGGTGATGGTGAGGAGTGGTGGTGCAATGGTGGGGGTGCAAGGGTGGGGATTGCAAAGGATATGGGAGGAAGTGGGGGATAAGCAACAAAGTACAAAGGGGTAACAAAGGAAAGCAAACAGCAACAGCCTTCCCGGTCCTTCGTGGCTGTTTGGTATAGGGAAGGTTATAACTATCTAAACTATTCTATCAGTTAAAGACAAGGATAGACATGCAGGAAGGAGGTGGATGTGACGGGAGGAGGTGCAAGAGGAAGTGAGGGACGGAGGATTGCAAAAGGACAGTAGGGAGGAAGTGAGGTATGGGGGATTGCAAAGGAGGGGGGAGGAAGTGGGGAAGGGGGATTGCAAAGATGGGGGATGGGAAGATGATGGGATTGCAAAAAGGAAGTGGGGAGGAAGTGGAAGAGGAAGTGGAGATGGGTATGCAAAAGAAAAGATGCAAAGATGAGGGAACAGGGTATGGAATAGAGGTGGGGTGGGGAGATGGGGAGGAAGAAGGGGGAGATGCAATGGAGGGGTGGGTGGGGATGCAACAGGAGAGGGAGGGAGGGGAAGGAGGTAAGGAAGTGGGGGGTTGGGGCTGGGAGAGAGGTGGGGGGGTGTGGTGGGGTGTAAGAGGGAAGGGTTTGGGAGAGGGTGTTTTAACATACACGTACGTACACAAACTCTCCTCACACACACACACACACACACACACACACACACACACACACACACACACACACACACACACACACACTCTCTCTCTCTCTCTCTCAACAAAACACGATCCCTCTCCAACTCACCGACCAGCCTACCTACCAACCTACCATTTCCTGCCCGACCAACCCGACCAAACACGAATCCCGACCAATCATTTTTTCTCCCAAATACTCTCTCCCCGACATGTATTTTTAATCCCAGTACACTTTCGCCGACTTGTCTTTCCCTCCCGACCAATTTCTTTTCATCCTCCCGACCAACATCCTTCACCCGACTGACTTTATCCCGACATCTTTTTTCTCTCCTACTCTATCCTGTTTTTCTCTCCCCCTCCCCTCAACTTCCCCTCCCCCCTTTCCATCTATTTTCATCTATTCTCCCCCTTCCCCCTCCCCTCCCTCTCTGCACCTGCTATCCTGACCCCCGACCCGACCATCCGACACCAGTAGGGATATGGGAGAGGGAGGGGAGGGGGAAGAGAGGGTGGAGGGGGAGGGAAGTGGGGGAGGGGTGTTGTGTTGATAGCGGTAATTGCCACCTTGGTCGGTTTCCGGTCCCCCCCCCTCTCTCTCTCTCTCTTTCCTTTGCCTATTACCTCAAGTGCTTCGACTAGCTCTTTACTCTTTATCTATTAATTTCTATCTATTTTTTTATTCAGTCTTCTTTTTCTTCTATTAATCGTACCTTTTCTCTCTCTCTCTCTCTCTCTCTCTCTCTCTCTCTCTCTCTCAGGGGGGAAGAAGTTTGAGATCCTCTTAAAATTAATTAAGTCTTGTATTGATTCTTAAAAGGTTAGTAAGTGACCAACACAGAGAGAGAGAGAGAGAGAGAGAGAGAGAGAGAGAGAGAGAGAGAGAATCCCCCCTATTCCCCCATACAAACCTAAAACACCGAATTTCAACTTTAAATAATACAAACGAGAATACTGCAGCGCGAAACGCAAAATAAATCGCTAAGGAAGAGGTGTTAGGGAGCACTTAACCCAGGGGAATGCACCACTTAAGCCTTCCCTGGATCAGTCTGGCTTTTTTTTTTATCTGGTGTCTTTAACGATATATCAGTCATTATATTTTACCTCCCTAGCACCTTCTCCTCAGCGATTTATTTTTGGGTTCGGCTGGTTAATATAAGACTGTGTTATTTACGATGAGTATGGTGATATTTGAGTACTTTAAATGACAGGAGAAGAGGAAGAATAAGCAAAATAAGTCGCCTAGGAAGAGGTCTTAAGGAGAAACGTAAACAAAGGAAGGAACCATCTTGGAATGGGTAGAGTTCTCACTGGGGGGAGGGGGGGTCCTGCGTTTTTTTATTTCCATTTTTTCCCATTTTTTATATTATCTGTCCTTTACTTGGCTTTATTCCATCCTCATCTGCTTTATTTCGTCCTTACTAAACAGGTGAAAATTAAAAAATCTCTCCTTTAATTATTTTATCGACGCCTGACGCAAATACCGGAAATGTAAACAAAGACGCGCCATCTTGGACAAGGGACGGGTTGGGTTGGGGGTCCGGTGTTATTTTTTGTTTTCCTCCATTTTCTCTTCCTTGTGTTGATTTGATTTTGAGTGACACAGTGATTTCTTTGCTTTATTTCGTCTATTCTCTCGTCAATCCGTCATTAATCTACATCGGAGAGAGAAAATGGTGGAGGAAAATGGTGTGTTGGTGGGGGGATGGGGAAGTACTGCGTTATTTTTGTTTCTCACTGTTTTTCCTTGACTTCCTTTTACGTAGGACGATGATTTTTAGTTTAATTCGCATGTTTTCTTGCCAGTCAGCCAAATAATCTAAATCCGGGGGAGAAAAACTGAGAGAAAATGGTGAAGGAGGAGCGTGGGTGTCTTGGAGGTGGGTGGGTGTCTTGGAGGTGGGTGGGTGTCTTGGAGGTGGGTGGGTGTCTTGGAGGTGGGTGGGTGTCTTGGAGGTGGGTGGGTGTCTTGGAGGTGGGTGGGTGTCTTGGAGGTGGATGGGTTAGTCCTGCACACGAGACGGTCCCGAAGACACATGGCTGCAGAGGATTGCTGGAGGCTGGGCAATATTCCTAATTGAGGAGGGACGGGGGAAGGGGAGGGGAAGGGGATGATGGGGAAGGGGGAGGGGAGGGTGAGAAAGAAAACTGGCTTAAACTGTGAATCGAAGACAGAAAGAAGAAATGAGGAGATGGAGGAGACACGACGAAAAGCTGACATATTTGTTACTGAGGAGGAGGAGGAGGAGGAGGAGGTGGAGTAGGAGAAGAGGAGGAGGAGGAGGAGGAGGATTAGAAGGGATAAAGAAAACTAACTGAAATTATTCGTCATTGAGAGAGAGAGAGAGAGAGAGAGAGAATTTTTTCCATCCATCTCATTTCAATTTGACAAGTGACCAAAAACAAAGGAAAATGACCAAAACAATCAGGAATAAAGAAAGGAAATGAAAGAAAAAGAAAGAAATGAAGGAATTTGAGATATTTACAGGCAATTCTCTTTCTCATCCTTCTTCCTTTCATTTGAGAGAGACAGAGAGAGAGAGAAAGAGAGAATGTGGGGGTGGGGGTGTAGTGCACTGAATCTCTCTCTCTCTCTCTCTCTCGACGAAAAAAGGTAGAAAAAGAAAACGGGAAAATTGAAGAAATAATACACATCTATCTATCTGTCATGTTTCCTCCTCCTCCTCCTCCTCCTCCTCCAGCTGGAATCCTGGAAGGGTGGCTGGAAAGATAGAGCATATAAATAACAAGAAGAGCTTAAATCTACCCTCTCTCTCTCTCTCTCTCACTGCCCTTTTCTCCTCCATCCTTTCCTTCCCTCTCTCCACTCTGCACTTCCCATCCCCTCCTCTTCCTCTCCCTCCTTTCCCTTTCCCTCCCCTTCCCCTCCCTTCTCCTCTCCCTTCCCCTTTACTTCCCCTACCCTTTCCCTTCCTCTTTACTTCCCCTACCCTTTCCCTTCCCCCTCCTTCTCCTTCCCCTTTCCCTTCCTTCCAGTTCCACAAATCAGCCTAAGATGGAATTCTGGAAGATGGCTGGAATGAAGGAAGGGAACAGGAACGAAGGAAGGACGAAGGAAATCTAGTGCCTCCCTCTTCCTTCCCTCCTCTCCTTCCTCTCTCCTCCTCCGTCTCTTCCTCCTCCTCCCTCCCTTCTTCTTTCTTCCCCCTTCTAATTCCCTTTCCATTCCACGTCCTCTGATATTTCCTTCTTTATCTCCTCCTTCTCCTCCTCCTCTTCTTCCTTCCCCTCCTCACTCCCTTCCATCCTTCGTCCTCCGGTATTTCCTTCTCTGTCTCCTTCTCTCCCTCCTCCTCTTCTTCCTTTTCCTCTTCATTCCCTTCCTACCCCTCGTCCTCTGATGTTTCCTTCTCTATGTCCTCCTCCTTCCCCTCCTCCTCGTCATCCTTCCCCTTCTCACTCCCTTCCACCCCTCGTCCTCCGTTATCTCCTCCCTCCTCCTCCTCCTCCCCCTGCTCCTTCCCTGCTAAGTCGTGCGTGTTGGTGCATGGAGGAGTGTGGCTTAGGTGGGGCATGGCACAGGACTCTCGCAATAAAGAGAGTGGCCGGATGAGGCTGCTTCACGCCCATAATATACACCATTGACTCATTTTCATTTAGTCTCCCCTGCTAACTTAACCTAGCTCTTGTTTTCTCTCTCCTACCTAACCTAACCTAACCTGACCTACCCTGACCTATCCTATAACCTTATCTGACCTTACTCTTTCTCCCCTAACCTAACACAGCCTCACCCATCTCTCTCCTAACCTCACCTCACCTACCTTCAGCCATCCCTTCCTCTGCTAACCTAACCAAACTAATCCCAATCTAAGGTAAAGCAAGTTAATAATGCAGTAAAGAAAATGGATGAGATGGGCAACTCTGTCACTAGGCCTTCTTCTCTCTCTCTCTCTCTCTCTCTCGGCTCCTTCAGTAATCCTATTTCTCTCCTCAATCCTCTCCTCTCTTACTTCATGCCCCCCCCTCTCTCTCTCTCTCCCCCCCTTCTTCCCTCCTCTCTCTTGCTCTCCCTCCCTTCTCCCTCTTTCACTACCCTCTCCCACTACACTCCTTCCCTCCCCCTTCTGCCTTTCCCATCTTCCTTCTCCTTCCTCTCTACCTCTTTTCCTTCTCTCTTCCCCTCTTTCCCTTTCCCCCTCTTCCCTTCCCCTTCTCTCTTCAGTCACTTGTCTCTTTCCTTTCCCTCTCCCCCTGTTCTCCCTTTTTCTCCCTCCCCCTTTTCATTTCTCTTTACCTCTTATTCTTCCCAATCCCTTTTCCTTCTTCTCTCTTTTTCTCCTTCAGCTCTTTCTCTCTCCTCCTCCTCTTCTCTTTCTCTCCTCTCTCTCTCTCTCCCCTCTTTTGTCTCTCCCCCATCACCCTCATTTTTTCTAAACCCTCTCCTCAGTTCCCCTCACATGTCCCCTTCATTTTCTCTCATCTCCCCTCCCCCCCTCTCACTTCCCCATTTCTCACTCTTCCCTTCATCTCCCCCTTTCCCCTCTCTCCTTCCCTCTTTCAACCCTGTCCCTCCTCCTTGCCACTTCCTCCTTCCATTCCTTCTTCCATTCTATCCTCCTCCTCCTTCCCATTTCTTCCTTTTCCTTTCCAACCTTCATTTCTTCCTTTCCCTCGCTTGCCCCCATTTCCCTTCCCCCTCCCCATCCCTCCCTATCCTCCTCCCCTCCTCCAACCCTCTTTCCCCTTCTCCCCTCCCCTCCCCTCCCCTCCTCCAACTCTCCTTCTTCTTCCCCCTCCTTTCCACTCCACTCCCCTCCCCTCCCCCCACTATTAAGGGTCACTCCACTTAGCTGTACCTCCTCCTCCCCTGCTTTGCCCTGAGCCCTTGATCCCCCTCCCCTCCCCCCTCTCTTGATCCCCTCCTTCATTCCCTCCTTCCTAACTTCCTTCCTTCCTTCCTTCCTTTTGTCCTTTCTTAACTCTCTGCTTTTGTTTGTTCGTTCCTTCCTCCCTTCCCTCCATTCTTCACTCTTTTTGCTCCTTTTCTTAGTTCCTTCCTTCCTTCTTTCCTTCCTTCCTTCCTTCCTTCGTTCCCTCTTTCCTTCCTTCCATCTTTCTGTTCTTTCACTTTATACGCCTTTCGTTCTTTCTTTTCTTCCATCCTTCCTTCTCTCCTTCATTCACCCTTTTTACCACTTCCATCCTTTTCTCTCTGCTCCTATCGTTCGTCTCTTCCATTCTTCCTTCCTTCTTCCTCACCTCCCCATCCCTCACCCCACATTCTGCTATTCCTTCCTTCCTTTACTTCTTTCCCTCCTCCTCCTTTCTTCCTTCTCTCCTCCCTCCCTTCCCTCTTTCTCCTTTTATTCGTCTGTTCCTTCTCACCTTCTCCTTCATTCCATCCTTTTCCTTCTCCTTTATTCATTTCTCTCTCTCTCTCTCTCTCTCTCTCTCTCACTGGATTATCCCTTTCTTTCTCTGATCGATGGGAATGGAGGAGGAGAAAGGAAAGAAGAATAATAATAATAATAAGGAGGAGGAGGAGGAGGAGGAGGAGGAGGAGGAGGAGGAGAGAGAGAGAGAGAGAGAGAGAGAGAGGGTCAATTCTCTCGTTACTTTCCCCCGTCCCTCTCTCATTTTCCCTTTTTCATTCTTTGCCTACTTCTCTCTCTCTCTCTCTCTCTCCCCCTGCTTATACTTCAGTTTTTCTTCCTCCTCCTCCTCTTCCTTTCTTTATCCTCCTCCACTTCCTCTTTCTTCCTCTTTCTTCCTCTTTTTCCTCCTCCTCCTCCTCCTCCTCCTCATCTTTATTTATATATTTATTATTATTATTATTATTATTATTACAACAAGGCTGGGGTCTGAGGGATGATTAGTGTACCTGGGCAGCACTTCCGGCCGCTCACCTCTATGCCACCCCGTGAAGGCGTCCCATTTTCTTACTCACAGGAAATACATCAAAAATTCTTATTCTGTTTTACAAGTTCATTTTTTTTCCCCTGCCTAATGTCCTCCCTTTATCTGTTTTTCCTCTTTTCTTATTTCTCTTCCCCCTTTCCATCTTTCTCCCTTCTTTCCTCTCTTCCGCTCCCCTCCCTCCTCCTCCCCTCGTCTTCCTCTTACCTTTCCCCCTCCCCTTCCTCCTCCCCTCGTCTCCCTCTTACCTTTCCCCCTCCCCGTCCCTTTCCTTTACTTCTTCCCCTTCCTCTCCCTATCTTTTCCTTTACTCCCCTCCCTTTTTTCTTCCCCTTACTTTTCCCTCTCCCCTTCTCTCTCTCCCTCCCCTCCCCTTTGCTTCCCCTCCCCTCCCCTCCCCCACACCGGGTCCCCCTGATAGCGCCCGTCGTAACCATCAATTTTTTCCTTCAATTTCCCTTCAATTTTCAAGAGTCACCCGCCATCTATCACGGGGGGAGGGGGAGGGGAGGGAGGGGGGAAGGAGAGGGGGAGGGGGAGGGGAGGGGGAAAATAGGTGAAAGAAAAAGAAACAAATATAATAATAATGAAGAAACAGAAGGATGGAAAGAAAAGGTTTGTGAGAGAGAGAGAGAGAGAGAGAGAGAGAGAGAGAGAGAGAATCAGGACAGACGAAAAAGGCAAGAGGAGCGGAAGGAAAGGGGAAATGAAGAGGGAAAAAGAGGAAAGAGGATGCAAGTAAGGATGACAGCAGGAGAAATGAGAGGGAAGGTGAAAAGACACTCAAGAAAGAGGGGAAAAGAGGTGAGAGAGGGGAAAGGAAGAGGGGGAAAGAGGGAAGGGAGAAGAGGGGGAAAGAGGGAAGGGAGAAGAGGGGGGAAAGAGGGAAGGGAGAAGAGGAGGGTCAGGGGGAGAGTAAAAGAAGAGGGAAAGGGAAAATAAGAGGATCAAGAAAGAGGGGAAGAGGTGAGTGAGGGGAAAGGAAAGGGGAAATGAAGAGGGGAAAAGAGGAGACAAGCGTAAGAGTGAGAGCAGAAGAGAGAGGAAGGAAACAAAAGGATGAAAAAAGAGGGGAAAAGAGGTGAGTGAGGGGAAAGTGACCTGACCTGGGTCCCCTTTGATCGGCGAGGGGAGAAGGTCAGTGGCGGGGAAAATATACAATAAGGTGGCGGGGGAGAAACAGGTGGTGGGGAAAAATGTGAGGGAAGAATATGTGAGGTGAGGGGAATGAAGTGAGGTGGGGTGGAAGAGGGGAGACTGGGGGGAGAGTGGGGGAGTGAGTGGGGGAGGAAGGGTGAGAGTAGTGGAGAGGACGGCGGAGCATGGGGTGAGGGGAGGAGAGATGGATGAGGATGAGGGGAAGGGAGGGGGGGAAGATTAAGGGGTGACTGAAAAAAGGGGAGAATGGGTGAGGGGAAGTGAAAATGAGGGGAGGAGAAAGGGGAATATAAAAACTGAGATAAGGGGAAGGGGAAAGATGAAGAAGAAAAACAGGTAAGACAACGGCGTGTAAGAAAATAAAGAAAGGGAGAAAATAAGAGGAGATGGGAGAGAGAAAAAATGAAGGCGAGAGAGAGAGAGGTGAGGGGAAAGGAGGGGAAGATAAAGGAAATGGGTAAGAGGGAGGGGAAAGAAGGGGAAAAAGAGGGGAGGGGAAAGAAGGGGAAACGATAATATTCCACTTAATTCAACTGTAATTCTTCATTCTATTTTATTCTATTCCGTAGCCCGAAAGGAAGCTCCCTAACACCTTTTCCTAGGCGATTTAGTTTGCTTATTACACCTTACTGTCCTCTTCTGTGTTGCATAAATCCTTCAACTATCACCATACGCTGCATAAATAACGTATAATAGGATGTTAACCAGCCCTACTCAAAAATAAATAGCTTAGGAAAAGGTGTTAGGGAGCTTCCTCAACCAACTAGAATACCAGCCCCTTACCTCGCCTCTCTCTCTCCATTCTATCTCAGTTGTTATGTATATTTCGATTTCTCTCTCTCTCTCTCTCTCTCTCTCTCTCTCTCTCCAGTGCCCCCCTTAATCCAGGGGAGAAAGCCCCCCCCCTTTAAATGACCCTAACACATCCAGGTACTTCCCTTGATTGGCTTGTTTAGAGAGAGAGAGAGAGAGAGAGAATGACTGCGAAATACAACCAAAACAATACACACACACACTCTCACACACACACACACACACACACACACACACACACACACACACACACACATACACACACACACATTCTCTGTACCTATCCATCTATCTATGTATCTATTTATCTATCTTCCCTTGTCTCTCTCTCTCTCTCTCTCTCTCTCTCTCGTCAGCGAATCGGACAGTATGGAAAACCAACCTTGAATTAACAGGAAAACAGAAAAGGAAAAAGAATGTGTGTGTGTGTGTGTGTGTGTGTGTGTGTGTGTGTGTGTGTGTGTGTGTGTGTGTGTGTGTGTGAAAGGCGAGCAAAATTTTGGTATGATTCTCTCTCTCTCTCTCTCTCTCTCTCATTCGTGTCACCCCACTCCTCCCTCTCCTATGTCCTTCTTATTCCACTCCTCCCTCTCCAGTATCTCACTCATCACTCATCCCTCTCTTATATCCCTCACTTCCTCTCCTGTGTCCCTCTCATCCTTCGCCCCCACTTCCCACTCCTCCCTCACCTATGTCCCTCTCATTCGTCATCCCTCTCCCCCCTCTCCGATTTCCCTCCCCCCCTCTCCGATTTCCCTCTCCTCCCTCTCGCCCCACTCACCTGTACACTAATGAGGCTGGGATGAGAGAAGGTGTTTTTTGCAGCAGGAGAGCAGGTCGCTGGATTAATTAGTAACGGCAGAGTGGGAGTGGGAGTGAGTGGGAGCTGGAGTGGGAGTGTGGGAGGGAGTGGGAGTGTGGGAGGGAGTGGGAGTGTGGGAGTGAGTGGGAGCTGGGATAGGGTGTGGGAGTGAGTGGGAGCTGGGATAGGGTGTGGGAGTGAGTGGGAGCTGGGATAGGGTGTGGGAGTGAGTGAGAGCTGGAGTAGGAGTGAGTGGGAGCTGGAGTGGGGGTGTGGGAGTGAGTGGGAGCTGGAGCTGGGGTGTAGGAGTATGTGGAAGTCGGAGTGGGGGAGTGGGAGTGAGTGGGAATGATGGATGGGAATGTCGGAACAGCGAGTCAGAGTGGGCGCATATGATGAGTGGGGATGAATGGGAATGGGAAATAATGGGTGAATATTATGGTGCTTACTGAGTGTGCCGGAGTGGAAAACACACACACACACACACACACACACACACACACACACACACACACACACACACACTGTCTCTCTCTCTCTCTCTCTCTCTTCGTTCCCTCTTCTCACACCCCAACACCTCGCCTCAAAACCCAGCCTCGCCTCCCCTGACTCATTACCTCTGCTTCGAACCCCCGACTCTGAGGCCTCGAACCCCCTTTTGCCCACGATGGCGGTCGCTTGGGTGGTTCTGTGTGTCTTTCGCAATGCTTAATTTGA
This sequence comes from Coenobita brevimanus, assembly GCF_032717465.1. Taxonomy (NCBI): domain Eukaryota; kingdom Metazoa; phylum Arthropoda; class Malacostraca; order Decapoda; family Coenobitidae; genus Coenobita; species Coenobita brevimanus. Next base: position 46,518,025 of record NC_136975.1, read on the forward strand.
CGCTGTGAGACGAGGCGTTGGGGAGTGTAATGTGGGGTGATGGAGTGGGGGTGAGGGAGGGGGGAGATGAAGGGTAGAGGGAGGAAAGAAAAGGAAGGGAGGGAGAGGGTTGGGGGAGAAGGACTGGCTACGCGTCGATGCACCGGGGGGGTGTAATGTGGGGTGATGGAGGAGGGTAGGGTAGGGGAGACAAGGACGAGGAGAGGGAAGCGAGAAAAGGGGACAAGTGGGTGAAAGAGGATGTTACGTAATGAAGGACAGAAAAGGAGGGGAGAGAAAAGGATGACGGAAGAGAGAGCGAGAGAGAGAGAGAGAGAGAGAAGGGGGGTGAAGGGAAAGCATGCACAAGAAAGAAAATATGAGAAAATAAGAGACATGCATGAAGGGAGGAAGCGAGGTATGGAGAGAGAGAGAGAGAGAGAGAGAGAGAGAGAGAGAGAGAGAGAGAGAGAGAGGTAATGAGGGAAGAAGGAAGGTGAGAGACGAAGGCACTGGGGCCTGTAATGTGAGGTGATGGAGGAGAGGAGAGGAGGGGAGGGGAGGGGAGGGGAGGGGAGAGGAGAGGAGAGGAGAGGAGAGGAGAGGAGAGAAGAGGAGAGGACAGGAGGAGACAGGAGAGGAGAGGAGAGGAGAGGAGACGAGAGGAGAAAGGAGGGGAGAGAAGAGGAGTGAAGAGGTAAGGACAAGATAAATGGAGAAAGGAGGTGAGAACAGGGAGTGGAAAGAAGGAAGGAAGGAGCGAAAGGAGGGAGCTGAGAAAGAAGGAAGGAAGGAGGAATGGGAAGGGTGAAGAAAAATGAGGAGAGAAGGACGAAGGTAAGAACGACGAGGAGGGAGAGGAGGAGGGAGGGAAGAAAGGCAGGGAGATGGGGGGCGAGTGAGAGGTAGGTAAAATTTAAAGGCAGATAATGAGGTAGGAAGAGGGAGGTATTGAGGCAAGTAATGGTGAGAGAGAGAGAGAGAGAGAGAGAGAGAGAGAGAGAGACTGAAATATCACATACATATACCTAGTCTCTCTCTCTCTCTCTCTCTCTCTCTCTCGTCACCCACACAGCACCACTGCCCACCGTCCATACCCAGAACCTGCGTAATTAGGTACGGTCATTAATTAGAGACACACCAGGTAAAACGACGCTCCCCTCTTTTAACTAGTATTTCCCCTCATTAGCTCTCTCTCTCTCGATAATTTCTTCCCCTCTTTCTATTTTCCCTTCTATCCCTCCTGCTTTCCCCTCTGTCTTTCCTATTTTTCCGTCTACCCTTCCTATTTTCCTCTCTACCCCCTCTTTTTCCCCTCTTACCTATTTCCTCTTTCTCTTTTCCACCCTCAATTCCTTACTCTATTCCCTTCCACCCTTCTTCTCTTCCTCTTCCTCCTCTCTTTCTCTCCCTCCTCTCTTCCTCTTCCTTCCCCCCCTTCTCTCTCTCTATATCCCCTCTCTCTCTCTCTCTCCTCCCTTCTTCTCGCTCACTGCAGACGGTTTTATTCCGTAGATACAAACCCCACACAGACAAAGGGTTAAGTATCCCCTCCCCCATCGCCCCATCTACGTCCCCCTCCCCCCATTCCTCCCCCTTAACTATCCTTTCCCCCTTCAACTATTCTCTCCTCCACGTCCCCCCCTCAACCTCCCCCACTCCCCCCTCTAACCCCTCCACGTCCCCCTCCAAGCCCCTCTCAACCTCTTCTTCCCCAATCTACCCCCTCCACGTCTCCCCCAGCCCCCCTCGACCCTCTTCCACCACTCTACCCCCTCCCTCCCCTCCTCCCCCACTCTACCCCCTCCCACGCCCCCCCCCCTGAACGCAAGCCAGAGGGAGCGAGCGAAAGCCAGGGGGTCTGAGGCAGGTAATTAGCAAGTCATTAATCTGCCCTCTTAATTAGCAGGTGCAGCAGGTCAGGTGCAGGTCACGGCAGGGTAAGCGAGGATAAGGAAGGGAAGGGAAGGGTAGGGTAGGGTAATTTAGGGTAAGGTTAGGATAGGATATGGTAGGGTAGGGTAAGGTAAGGTAGGGTAAAGGAGAGTAAAGGTATGGCAGGAATGGGTTGGGTAAGGTAGGGCAGGATAGGTTAGGACTGAGTAGGGTAGGGTAGGGTAGGGTAGGGAAGGGAAGAGTAAAGGTTAGGTAGGACTGGGGAGGGGAGGGGAGGGCGAAACAATACGAAAAGTGTACCAATAAGAAAGGGTTACTCGGGGTAGTTCTTAAGACCGTCATTGGTAGAATTTCTCTTACCTGAACGAAATCCTCAGGTGGCAGCCTGAACGAAATAGCCAAGTGTACGAAACACTGTGAAAAAGTTAAAGTAATTTGAGATATAGGGATCCTGCTGAAAGTCTACGGGTCCTGCACTCCAGATTTCACATACCCTCGTCCCCTATCCTCGTCTCTCTCTCTCTCTCTCTCTCTCTCTCTCTCTCTCTCTCTCTCTCTCTCTCTAATCCATGGAGAGTCTGGTTGAGTTGTTTCCAATCTTTACTCTTCCTCCTCCTCCGTCTTTCTTAACTCTCTTATTTATCATATGTCTCTCTTCTTTCTCTTTTTTCCTTCTCCTCTTCCTCTTCCTCCTCCTCCTTCATCTTCCCTTCCTCTCCTCTCTCCGCCTCTTCCTCTCCATCTCCTCCTACTCCTTCTCTCCATTTTCTGCTTCTCTGTCCTCCTCCTCCTCCTCCTCTATCTTTCTCTCCTTCCCCCCCACCCCTCCCCCTCCACTCCTCTTCCACCAAGTTTGCGGTCTCCATAATCCGTCACCTCCCCCCTCCCCCCTCCCCTCCCCTCCCTCTCCCCCTCCCCCTAAAGCTTCCCAAACACTTCCCCCATAAATTTCCCCAGATCCACTTCAAATTTCCCCACCACCCTCTAAATTCTCCCCGCTTATCCCTCCCTCCCCTCCCCTCCCCTCCCCTCCTAGTCCGGTATCTATCTCGGGATGACTCTCCTTCTCTCTCTCTCTCTCTCTCTCTCTCTCTCTCTCAAATTCTACCTATCCTCCCCCCTTTATCTGCCCATCCTCTAGCCTTCTCCCCCTTCATTCCCCTCCCCTCCCTTTCTTTCCCCTATACAAAGGAAAGCAAACGGAAACAGAAAGCAAACAGCAACAGTCCTTTGGTGGCTGTTTGGTATAGGGACGGTAATAACTATCAAAAGTATTCTATCAGTTAAAGACAAGGATAGTAAAGCAGAATGGCTCTTTCTCTTGACTCCCATTTCCTTCCTATCCATTTCTATTCCCCATCCCTCTCTCTCTCTCTCTCCCTTCCCCCTCCTCTATCCCTCTCTCTCTCTCTTTCCTTCCTATCCTCCCCTCCTCCTCCCACCCCTCCTCTATCCCCCTCTCTCTCCCTTCCCTTCCTATCCTCCCCTCCCCCTCCTATCCTCCTCTATCCCCTCCCCCTCTATGGCTAGTCTCTCTCCATTTATTACAGAGAAGTAAAGGGTCCAGAATTCCTTTACTATTTATTGGGGAAGCCGTATAGACATTGATCTGGGGGATAGTGAGGGGGAAGGAGGGGGTTGCGTGGGGGATGGAGAGGGGGGAAGAGGGGATGAGTGGTGGATAGAGTTGGGGGATGAGTGGGGGACAGAGAGGGGGAAGACGGGGATGGGTGGGGGATAGAGGGGAGAGGAGGGATGATGAGTGGGGGATACAGGCTCGAAGAAGAAAAAAAGGTGGAGGAAAAGTGGGGGGGGGAGAGGAGGAGGAGGAGGAGGAGGAGGAGGAGGAGGTGGTGGTGGTGGTGGTGGTGGTGGTGGTGGTGGTGGTGGTGGTGGTGGTGGTGGTGGTGGTGATGATGATGATGATTTTAATAATAATGACGATAATTGTGATAATGATGATGATAATGGAGAGAGAAAGAAAGAGAAGAGGAATAAAAGCATGACAAGGGAAGAAAAGAGGGGAGGAGGAGGAGGAGGAGGAGGAGGAGGAGAACATACCTTATCTCCTCCACCTCTCCTCTTATCCCCTCCCCCCCTCCTTCACACCCCCTCTGATAGCGAGAGAGCCAGTGGATAGATGCAGTGATAGATAAGAGAGAGAGAGAGAGAGAGAGAGAGAGAGAGAGAAATTCACTGACGTATACATCTATCTGCCTATCAATCTATCATATATATGTTTAATTATTTATTGTTTATCTATCTGTCAATCTATCTATCAGTACCTGTGTGTGTGTGTCTGTATGTATGTATGTACGTATGTATGTATGTGTGTATGTATGTATAAACCACACATAATTCTCGGTCATTAACCCTTTGACTTAAACGTTGGAACTTCATACATACATGCTCTCTCTCTCTCTCTCTCTCTCTCTCTCTCTCTCTCACTCTCTCTCTCTCTCTCTCTCTCTCTCTCTCTCAGGGCGGGAACTTTATCAATACCTCACACTAGGGTCGTCATGGAGGTGAATGTCTCTCCTTCCCTCCTTCACTCCTTCCTTCCCTCCCTCCCTCCCTCCTTCACTCCTTCCTTCCCTCCCTCTCTCCTTCTCCTCTCCTTCAGTTTCTTCTTCCCTCTCTCTTCCTCTCCCTCCTTTTCTTTCTCCTTCCTTCAGTCCTTCTTCTCTCTTTTCTTTCTTTTCCCCATACTTCTTTCTCTTCTCTCTCACTCCTTCAATCTCCTTCCTTTTTTCTTACTCTTGTCTTTCTTCTCTCCCTCCTCCCTCTTTCTCGGTATCTTTCCTTCACCTTTCCCTCCCTCTCTCCTTCCCTCCCTACTTCCTTCAGTCTCTGCCTCCTTCCCCTTTCCTTCCCTCCTTCCTTCTCCTTCTCTATCTCTCGTCTTTCTCTCCATTCTTCCTTCCTGTTCCCTCCCCCTTTTCTTCATTTTTCCCTCCGCCTCCTCTGTACACATTTTCTCTCCATTTTCCTTCCTCCTCCTCCTCTCCATATCTACTCCTTTCCTCCTTCCCAGCATACCTCAGCAACCCTTTATCTCCTCTCTCTCTCTCTCTCTCTCTCTCTCTCTCCTTTTTGCTCTTTAATCTAACATTTTTCTTTCCAAAATCCCAGGTATTTTTTCAATACATATATCAATTATTTTTTTGGGCGTTTTTTGTCTTAATTTGTTTCTCGGGAGGAGGAGGAGGAGGAGGAGGAGGAGGAGGGAGGAAAGATAGAGGAGGAGGAGGGTGATGAAAACGAAGACAGTGATGATGATGATGATGATGAAGGAAAGAGGAAAAGGAGCAGGTAAGAGGAAGGAGGAAAACCAGGAGGGAGGAATGGAAGGAAGGAGGGAGGGAGGGAGGAAGGAGGGAGGGAGGGAGGAAGGAGGGAGGAAGGAGGGAGGAAGGGAGGGAAAGGGGGAGAGTCTAAGAAAAGAGATGGGTTGTCAAAAGAAGAATTTTTTTCGTCTCCATTTTGCAGTGGTCCCCGTCTAGATCCCATTACTGATGCATGGAATAATAAGTCGGTGATGGGAAGGCGCTGCGTATGGTGGTGATGACGCCCGCCCTAATGGTGGTGATTAGGTGGTGAGGATGGTGGTGATGAGGAGCGTAATAGTGGTGGTGATAAGGGTGGGATGTGATGATGATGATGATGATGATAAATTACCTAACCTCACCTAACAATCTAACCGAACCAGCCATAAACTCTCTCTCTCTCTCTCTCTCTCTCCTAAGCCCCAGTGGTCAATAAGGGTGATTGGATGACTGGACACTTAGGTAAATCCCCCCTTATGTCAACACCATATACTCTCTCTATCTCTCTCCTTATACATTTCTTCTTTCCCCTCACTCATCCCTCTTCCCTCATCCCCATCTCCCATTTCCCTCCTCCCTCCCCTCACTCCCACCTTTTCCCCTCTCCTTTTCTCCCCTTACATATATCCTCCCCCCTCTTTTCCCAATCTTCCCCTCTCTAACCCCTCTTCCCTCCCCTCACTCCTCATTCCCTCTCCCTCCACATATATCTTCCCTCCTTTCCCCTCACATATCATTACCTCTCTCTCTCTCTCTCTCTCTCTCTCTCTCACACACACACACACACACACACACACACACACACACACACACACACACACACACATACCTCATTTTCTTTATTGCCTACCCACCTCGACATCCAGCCCAAACTAGCTTATTCTTGTGTTGATTCCTTGGGCTTGATTGAAGAGTGGATGAATGTGTGGCCCATTTTTCCTGCCCACTCTCCTGATATTCCCTAATTGTGTGTGTGTGTGTGTGTGTGTGTGTGTGTGTGTGTGTGTGTGTGTGTGTGTGTGTGTGTGTGGTGATGATTGACTTTATTTTCTAGACCCTACCGTGCAAGAGAGAGAGAGAGAGAGAGAGAGAGAGAGAGAGAGAGAGAGAGAGAGAGAGAGAGAGAGAGAGAGAGAGAAACCAAGCTGGCCAATACCTCGCTCTATTTTCACCTGCTCCATTGAGGCAGTAATGAGTTTTCTCTCCCTCTCTCTCTCTCTCTTTCTCTCTTCCTTTCTTCTCTCTCTCTCTCTCTCTGCAACTTCCTTTCCACAGCACTTCTTCGTGACTAGCACCACGTTCGAGCTTTAATCTACTATTATATATCAACATTCAAGACGGCGAAATGACAGTATTATACCAAGTTAAAGTGAACAGAGTATTTCCCTTAATTTTCCTTCGTCTCCTTATATCTTAAAATTGTCTATCTATCTATCTGTAGCCCGACGCCCTAATCCCGCAAAGGGTGGCCGCAGACAAAACGCCTCCAAGTCGCTCTGTCACCCACCATCTGACTGCCCTTCCCGCAACCCACTCCCCCCTCCCTCATATTAATTATTAAATGAGTACACGGAAATATTTATGGTCAGTCTCTTCATATAATCGACCTTTAAATAATAATGATAAAAATAATAACAATAATAATAATAATAATAATAACAACATTACTATTACCACCACCACCACCACCATTATTTTTCTATTATTATTATTATTATAGCTTAAATATAATGGTAATAACTGAGAATAACCCATTAAAGAGGGAATGGAAGATGAGGTGAGGAAAGTGGAGAAGAGGAGAGGGGAAAGAGGGGAAGAGGAGAGGGGAAAAGAGAGGAAGGAATGGGAGGGGAAGAGGAGAAAGAGGACATGGGATGGGAGAGACGGGGAGATGGAGGCAGGAAGGGAAGAGAAATGGGGAGAGGAGAGGAAGGGAGGAAGGAAAAGGAGAGGGGAGAAGAAGGGGAAGGGATGAGATAGGAAGGTGAGAAGAATGAGGAAGGGAAGGGGAGAGAGATGGCGAGAGGGGAGGGAGAAAAAGGGAGGGGAGAAAGGAGGAAAAAAAGATGGGGAGATAAAGTGTTAAGAGAGGGAGTGGAGGGAAGGGGAACCTGAAGCACTCCCCCTCCCCCTCTCCCCCCTTTCCCTCTCCCCCCTCCCATCCCTCTCCCCCCCCCTGGCAACTCAATTTACTCAGGTAAGTGAAACAGCGGAGGTGTTTTGTCCCCTCTCGTGGGGGGGAGGGGGGAGGGGGAGGGGAGGGGAAGAGAAGGTGTGTGTGTGTGTGTGTGTGTGTGTGTGTGTGTGTGTGAGAGAGAGAGAGAGAGAGAGAGAGAGAGAGGGGATAACGGCTCCAAACAACAGCATATTAATAGGGTCTAAAATCATAAAATAATCAAATTGGGCAGTTAAAGAGAGTGAGATAATGGGGGTAATTGGCTGGTGATTAGAGTGGGGTCGGGATAACAGGGTGAGAGAGAGAGAGAGAGAGAGAGAGAGAGAGAGAGAGAGAGAGAGAGAGAATTGGGGCAGAAGAAAAAAAAGACAAAAACAGTAGAGAAAAACAAGAAAAAGAAAAGAAAAAGAAAATGGGGGAAGAAGAAAATGCAAAGAGGGGTGACTTAAGTAAAAAGGGCCTGGGGGGGGGAGGGGGTCACCTCGCCTAACTCCATCCCTGCCCCTTCAATTCCAGAGGCGGGGGGAAAAGAAAAGGCAGAAGAGGGAGAGAGGGGAATGGACAGAGAGGGGAAAAGGGGGAAGAAAAGGGGAGAGGAAAGAAGAGATAAAGGGGAAAAGGGAAAGATAGGAAAGACGGGGGAAAAGCAGGATAATAAGAGTAAGTAACGTTAAGAAAAGGGCAAGAAAGATAAGGAAAACAAGATAAAGATTTACAAAGAAAGGGCAGATAGAAGGCAGGAAAAAAGGGCAGGGAAAAAGGGCACAAAGGGAAGATTTAAAGATGAGAAAAAGAAGCGGAGGAAAATGCAAAGGGCAAAAAAGGGAAAAAAAAAAAAAGGAAGAGAAGCAATGGAGGGAAAAAGGGGCAATAAAAAGGGCATAACAAAGGGGCATAAAGGGCAAAATAAAGGTGCATAAGGGCAAAATAAAGGAGCATAATTGGCAATATAAAGGGGCATAAAGGGCAAAATAAAGGGGCATAAAGGGCAAAATAAAGGGGCATAAAGGGCAAAATAAAAAGGGCTCCTGGGCTCACCTCAACTAACTCCTTCCTTCCTCCTCCAATTCCGCTCTAATTTACTTCCCCTTGCCTTCAATTCTCCCATTAGACGCTCTCTCTCTCTCTCTCTCTCTCTCTCTCTCTCTCTCTCTCTCTTTTCCTTTCACACACCCTTCCTCTCCTCACCTCTATCTTTTTCCTTCCCTCTTGTCCTCCTCCCTTTCTTCCCTTTCCCTCTTCTTACCTTCCTCCAACTTTTCTCTTTCCCTCTCCCTTCCTACCTTCCTTTTCCCCTCCTTCCTTTACTTCCGTTCGCCCCCCCCCCCACTCTCTACCTTCCCTCCAGCTTCTTATTCCTTCCCTCCGTGTTCTCTTCCTTCTCTCTTTCTCTTCATCATTCTTCCCTCCATCCTCTCTCTCTCTCTCTCTCCTTTCCCCTTTTTATACTTCTTACCTCACTCTCTCCCTTCCTCCCTCTCATCCTCTTACTTTCTCTCCCTCCCTCTCCCAGTGTATCCTCTCTCTCCTCCTCTCACCTTCTCTCCCTCCCTCCTCCCCTCCCCCTCCCTCCCCACCACAATAAAGGTAAGGCCTCCCCCCTCCCCCCAACCAATCACCCTCCCTTTCACCTACTGTAAAGACTTATACAAAACTTAGTCTCTCTCTCTCTCTCTCTCTCTCTCTCTCTCTCACACACACACACACACACACACACACACACACACACACACACACACACACACACATCCTTTCCCCACTCTTTTCTTCTCCTCTCATCCCTCTCATCCTTCCCCCTCCCTAACTTCTTCCTTACCTATTTTTATCCTCTCCCTTTCCCCCCCCCCTCTTTTCTTCCTCTCTCCTCTCGTATGTTTTCAGTTCTTCTCTCCTCTTCTCTCCCCTCTTTTCTCTCCTCTTCTCTCCCCTCTTTTCTCTCCCCTTTCTCCTGTCTTCCCCTTTCCCTCCCCTCTCTACTTTCATCCCTTTTCAAACTTCCCCTTCCTTTCTTCCCTTGTTTCCCTTCTTCCCCTTTCACATTCTTCTATCAGTCCCCTGCTCCCCCTCCCTTCTCCGTTTTCCCCTCCCCTCTCCCCGCTCCCTCCCCTCTATCCTCATCCTCCTCTCCTTCCCTTTATCTTCCTCCTTCTCGCCTCCCCTCAATCTTCCTCATCCTCTCCTCCTCCAATCCTCATCCCTCTCCTCCCCACTATCCTCCTCATCCTCTCCTCCTCCTCCCATCCTCATCCCTTTCCTCCCCTCTATTCTTCTCCTCCTCTCCTCCCCACTATCCTCCTCATCCTCTCCTCCTCCTATCCTCATCCCTCTCCTCCCCTCTGTCTTCATCCTCCTTTCCTCCCCACTATCCTCCTCCTATCCTCATCCCTCTCCTCCCCTCTGTCTTCATCCTCCTTTCCTCCCCTCTATTCTCCCCCTCCTCTCCTCCCCTCTTTTCTTAGATGTTTCCCACCTTTCTTCTCTTCTGTAACCATCTTCGAGTTTCTCTTCCCCTCTCCTTATTCCAATTCCCCTCATCCCTCATCACCCCCTCCCCTCCCCTCCCCCGCAGGTGTGGTCAGGTGGGGGTGTGGGGGGGGGTAATGCAAGACGATAGACCTGGAATGAAATTGTGGCCGAGGCTCCCTTGATACCTCCCCCCCCCCTCTCTCTCTCTCTCTCTCTCTCTCTCTCTCTACCTCTATATACGTGACCTCAAGAACAGGCTTCATGACCTATGTTCAGAGTCGCATAAATTCATACATGTGTAATTCTTGTTCTGTCTGTCTGTCTGTGTCTGTTTTCTGTCTCTTATCCCTTTAAATAACTATCTATCTGTTCCTACCTATCTATCGATCTATCTATCTATCTATCTATCTACCTATCTATCCATCTATCTATCTATCTATCTATCTATGAAACTGGTTCTGTTTATCTCTGACTCGTTTGCTTTTTCTTTGTTAGTATTCTCTTTCTCTCTCTCTCTCTCTCTCTCTCTCTCTCTCTCTCATCTCCCCAGAGTCCTCCCTCTCATCTTCCCTCCCCTCCTCTCCATCTGTCTTGACCGCCTCTTCATTTCTCTCTCTCTCTCTCTCTCTCTCTCTCAATATTTTTTCCTGTTCTTTTTCTTCTCCTTTTCATCCTCCTTCGTCCCTCTTCTCCACTTTGTCTTCCTCTTCTCACCTTTGTCTTACTCTTCTCTACTCCACTTTGTCTTCCTCTCCTCTACTTTGTCTTCCTCTTCTCTACTTTGTCCTCCTCTTCCCCACTCTGTCTTCCTCTTCCCCACTTTGTCTTCCTCCCCTACTTTTGTCTTTCTTCCTACGTTCATCTTCGTCTCTTACTCTCTTTTTCTTCTCTCTTCTAATCATTTTCCTCTTTTCCCTACCCCTTCTTTCCCCTCTATTCTCTTAATCATCATTATGTTTCATCTAGTTCCGTTTTCCTTTGTATTTTGTTTCCCTTTCTTTCCTCCCAGTCTCTCTCTCTCTCTCTCTCTCTCTCTCTCTCTCTCTCCCATAACAAGGTGAGCGAGGGGAGGGGGACGAGGTGAGGGGGGACGAGAACCCCTGGGAAAAACTGAAGAAGGGGAAGAGAGAGGGGGAGAGAGGAGGGAGGGAGGGGGGAGGGAAAGGTGAGGATAGGGGAGGTATAGGAAAAGTGGGAGGAAGGGGACAGGGGCAGGGGAGGAGAAAGGGATAGGGAGGGGAAAGGGAAAAAGATAGGTATGGGAGAGAGAGGGAAAGGGAGGAAGACTGGGAAGACATGGGGAAAGGCAGGGAGAGAGAGCAGGAGAGAGGAGTGGGAAAGAAGAGAGAGGAAGAGGAGTGAGACAGACAGGGAGGACACAGAGAAGAAATGGAAGGGGGGAGAGGGAGAGAAGGGAGGAGGGAGGGAAGAGAGGAGGGAGAAAGGAGGGGAGAGGGGAGAGAAGAGGGGAGAAGATGAGGTGGTCAGGTATAGATTGAAACAATGATGTGAGGATGAAGGTGGCCAGCCCTTGGGAGTGTACCCTATTCCCTACACACTTACACCTTATTTTTACTACACTTATACTTTACTACTATTACTACTACTACTACTACTACTATTATTATTATTATTATTATTATTATTACTGCTCAGACAAATTCATCCTCTCAACCTCCTACCCTACAACACACACACACACACACACACACACACACACACACACACACACACACACACACACAAACCCCCCCCCGACACAGACCCCTACCAGACGAATCCAAAACCAAAAAAAAAAAAAACGAAAAAAAACTCAGGTGAATAAGAACGCCATTAAGTAAGAGTGAAGGGAAAAAATTACAGGTTGAGGGATTTTTTTTGGTCCCCCCCTAAAAAAGAAATTATTTTTTTGTCTGAAATTTCCTGTTTTCTTTTGGGGGGTACTTGGGTTTTTTGTTTTTGTTTTTAGTATCGTTTTTCTATGTTTTTTTTTTTCATTTAATTTTGTCGGTTTTTCTTCATATATATTCTGTTTCCTTTATTCTTGTCTTCTTCGTCTTTTTCTTCCTTTCTTCTTTCCCTCCTCCTTCCTTACTTCTTTCCTTCATCACTCCTTACTTCTTTCCTTCCTCCTTCCTTCCTTCATCCATCCTTTCTTCTTTCCTTCCTGCTTTCCTACCTCCTTCCTTCATCTTCCCTTTCTTCTTTCCTTCCTCCATCCCTTTTTCTTTCCTTCATTGTGTCTTTCGTTTATTCTCTCTCTCTCTCTCTCTCTCTCTCTCTCTCTCTCTCTCCCTCCCTCTCAGCTTCATTTCCCCCACATATTTCCTCTTTGTCCCGCCACTCTACTTTCTTAACTCTTCACACTCCTTCTTCTTCCACACTTCTTTCCCTCCCTCTTTATTTTTTTCTTTGTCTTCCCTCCCTCCCTCCCTCCCTCCTCGTCTCTCCTCCTTACACCCCTCCCTTCCTCCTCCTCCTCCTCCCTTCCTTCCACGTCTTCCTTCTTTCTCCTCCTCCCTCCTCTCCCTATCTCTCCCCTCGCACCAAGCTTTCCATTCTTCCCACACTTCCTCTTATTTTTCTCCCTCCTCCTCTCCCCTCTTTCCTCCCTTCCTTCCTTCCTTCTCCCTTTCCTTCTCCTTCTTTTGCCTCCTGCTCTCTCATCTACTTCCATTCTTTCCTCCCTTCCTCCCTGCTTTCATTCTTTTCTCCCTTCCTCCTTCCTCCCCTTCTCCCTCTCTTCCTCCTTTCCTTCCTTCTCCCTCCTCTCCTCCCTGTCTCCCTCCTTCTTCCCTCATTCTCATCTCTTTCCTTTCCTCCCTCACTCCTCCCTCCCTTCCCTCCCTCCTTCCTCTTCCTGGTCACTCCTGCCCACTTACTTAAAACTTTCTGTATAGAGGAGGAAAAGGAAGAAGAAGAATGGGAGGAGGAGGAGGAGGAGGAGGAGGAGGAGGAGGAGGAGGAGGAGGAGGAGGAGGAGGAGGAGGAGGAGGAGGAGGAGGAGGAGGAGAGGTAAAGTGAAGAAATAAGAAATGAACAGAGAGAGAGAGAGAGAGAGAGAGAGAGAGAGGGGCACAGATAATCCCAGCTAATTAAAGGGTATTAAAGTGGCATTTGGCAACTGCAGATCCAGGACTTCCGAATTAGTGTTCTCTTTATTTTCATCTTTATTTTCTTGCTTTATTACTCGCTCACTTTGCCTCTCTCACTTCTCTCTACGTAATTTTCCCTATTTCTCTGTCTGTCTGTCTGTCTTTTTCCGTTCTGTTTTTTCTGCAGTTTCTTTCTTTGTCTACCTACCTACCTACCTACCCGCCTACCTACCTACCCGCCTACCTACTTACCAACCTACCCGTCTACCTACCTACTTACCTACCTACCTACCTACCTACCTACCTACCTACCTGTCTGTCTGTCTGTCTATCTATCTATCCATCTATCTATCTATATCTATCTGTGTCTATCCATCTATCTATCTATCTGTCTGTCTGTCTGTCTCTAAATGAATGAATCAATCTTTTTTACTCTGCTGCTCCTCCCCTGCTCTATTCCCCCCCTCTCTCTCTCTCTCTCAACAGGTGGGATGCAATTAATGAGAGTCTCTGGGAGGAAAAGGTAAATGGAGAGGAAGGAAAAGGAAGGAAGGAAAATTGATGAGCGCTGGAATTGAGGAGGAAAGAGAGAGAGAGAGAGAGAGAGAGAGAGAGAGAGAGAGAGAGAGAGAGAGAGAGAGAGAGAGAGAGAGAGAGGACAAAAAATATAATGAAAAAGAAAATACAAAGATATACATGAAGAAAGCAAGCATGTGCTCCCATATACCTACCATACTACGACGCAGATTTTCTCTCTCTCTCTCTCTCTCTCTCTCTCTCTGCCACACACAATGCCCGTCCACCCTTCCACTTACTCCACCTTACTGATGACACCCATTCCACCCCACTCTCCCCTCCAGATGAGCGGGGGGAAGGGGAGAGGGGAAGGGAAGATGGGGAGGGGGGAAGAAGGGGGAGAGGAAGGGAAGGTGGGGATGGGGACAGGGAGAGGGAATGAGGAGGGGAAGGTGGGGGTGGGGAGAGGGAGAGGGAGGAAGGGGAGGGAGAGGAGGGGAAGGTAGGGAGTGGGGGGAGAGGGGGGGAGTAGGTAAAAATATGGGAGAACCAGATAGAGAATGATGGGGAGGAGGACGGGATGCCTGGAGGCCTGGGGAGGAGGGGGGGAGGGGAAAGAGGTGGGGGGAAAAGATAGGAGAGGGGGATAAAACCAGATAAAGAATGATGGGGATTTGGGGGGAAGGGGTGGGAGAGAGAGAGAGAGAGAGAGAGAGAGAGAGAGAGAGAGAGAGAGAGAGACAGAGAGAGAGAGAGAGAGGAGAGAGAGAGAGAGAGAGAGAGAGAGAGAGAGAGAGAGAGAGAGTAAACCCAGATAAAAAATGATAAAAAATGATTATTACCGTCTTGAATAGCCCAGAATGGCGACTATAAAGTAGGGCATCATTTTACCTTCTCTCAAATCTCCCTCCCATCTTCCTCTCGGGGGGCGGGGGGAGACAAAAAAAAAAAAAAAGGGGGCGGGGGGAGAGGGGGAGCGACAGGGGACGAAAAAGGGGGGTCGTTCAAGCCGTCTCTCTCCCATAAGGTCGTGATTCCCATGGTGATTGGAGGGGGTGTGGGCCTTATGGTTGGGGTGGTTAAGGGTTGGATGAGGTTGTTAAGGGATGGTTGGGGTGGTTAAGGGTTGGATGGGGTTGTTAAGGGATGGATGGGGTGGTTAAGGGTTGGATGGGGTTGTTAAGGGTTGCATGGGGTTGTTAAGGGATGGTTGGGGTGGTTAAGGGTTGGATGGGGTTGTTTTAAGGATTTTTAAGGAAGGGACGGTGATTAGGACTGGGTTAAATCATTTCAGTATTGTCACGTATTTTCTCGTATTCTTTCGCCTTTCATTCGTTCGTCCTTTCTTTCTTTCTTTTATTTTCTCATATACGTAATTTTAATCCGAGGAAACATTCAATAATCTTATTTTTTTCTTTATTTTTTACAGGTCATCACCACCACAGACAGGTAAGTCACGGGCAGGGAGAGGTGAGGCACAGGTAGCACAGGTGAGGCACAGCTAGGCACAGGTGAGGCACAGGTAGGCACAGGCAGGCACAGGAGTGTCAGGTAGGGGGAAGTGAGGCACGGTGAGTCAATTAGAGTTCAGGTGCTCGAGGTGATGAAATTTGATGTGATGTAAGAGGGACGAACATTTGAGTCAGGGAAATGAGTCAGGGCATCGTGAGTCACTAGCATGAGTCAGGGGGAGAGGAGGGGAAGGAGGGATGGAGAGAGGGGAGCAGGGGAGGGAGCTGAGGGATGAAGGGAGAGCAGAGGGGAATCAGGGAGCAGGTGCGATAAATTAGTGAGTCAGAATGAAGTGAGTAGTCGCAGGGTTGAGTCAGGGAGTGCAGAGGGGAGAGGAGAGGAGAGGAGAGGAGGGTGAAGGAAGGAACGAGGAGAGGAAGGATGGGAAGAGAAAGATTGAGTAGAGGGAGTTGATGGAAGATAAGTGGGGAAGAAGAGTAGAGAGGGAAGGGGACGGAATATTGAGTCAGGCGAAGGTAGGGAGTGAGAGGGGAAGAAAGTG
>NC_136975.1:46535992-46613492 GCF_032717465.1 Coenobita brevimanus
GAGGGAGGGGAAGGTGAGGGGGAAGGGGAAAAGGGGGAGGGGTAACGTGGAATGTAAGTAGCGAATCCCACCAACGCGAATAACAGAGAAAAAAAAGAGAACAAACAGGGAACAGAGAACATACAGAACAGAGAACAAACAGAATAGAACGAACAGAACACGCAGAGAACAGAGAACGAACAGAAAACAGAAGAGAACAGAGAACAAAACAGAGAAGACAGAAGAGCATAGAGAACAGAAAACAGGGAACAGTGAACAAACAGAAAACAAACAGACGGACAAACGGGAACGAACGCAAGAACGATCCGCAGAACGCACCGTGGCGAGTGACGGGCGATGTTTTGGGCGTGGGGCGGGGTGTCGGGCGCAGGATCCCACGCCCGACCCGCCATTTCACGCCCGACAGTTCCAGCCCGAGGCGCCTCTGGACGGGGAGATGGGGGAGGGGGAGGGGGAGGAAAGGGAAGGGGGTGAAAGGAAAGGAAGAAGGAATAGGAAGAGATGGAGAGACGAAGGGTGAGAAACGGTGAAAGACAGGGAAGGGGGATAGGAAGGGAAAGGGGGATAGAAAGGAAAGGGGGATAGGAAGGGAAAGGGATAGGAAGGGAAGGGAGATAGGGAGGGAAGGGGGATAGGGAGGGAAGGGGGATAGGAAGGGGAGAGGAAGAATAAGAAGAGAAGGGGATGGAAAGAGGAGTCGGAAAGGATGAAGGGGAAAGGAAGGGAGGGGAAACGAAGGAAGAGGGTGAGAGGGGGGGCAAGGAGGGGAAGGGGGAAGAATAGGAAGAAGAAAGGAAGGACAGAGGAAGGGTAGAAACGGACGAGAGGGGAAGGAAAGGGGTGGGAGGAGAAAGGGAAAGAGGGGAAACGAAGAGGGAATCAGTGGAGGGGATAAGAAGAGGGGACAAGCAGTTGAACACACACACACACACACACACACACACACACACACACACACACACACACACACACAAGAACAATATTAAAAAAAGAGTAAGATGCAGAGGTGACACAGAAGGCAAGAAGACAAGAGAAAAGGAACAGGTGATGATTAAGAGAGGAGGGGTGCAGGTATGAAGAGGGGAAGAAGAGGATGAGAAAAAAGAGGGGAAGAAGAGAGGAAGGAAGAATAAGAGAAGAAGGAGAGAAGGAGCAAAAGAGGGGATGAGGAAGGGATAGAAAGAGGGGATGAGGAAGGGAGAGAAAGTGGGGAGAGGAAGGGAGAGAAAGAGGAGAAGAGGAAGGAAGAGAAAGAGGGAGAGAAACAGGGGAAGAGTGAGAGAAAGAGGGGAAGAGGAAGGGAGAGAAAGAGGGGAAGAAGAGGGGAGAGAAGGGCGTCAGAGGTGGACAACTGTTGCGAAGGGAAATGTTGATTCTTGTGTCAGGGCCAAAGAAGAGGGGAGGGAAAGAGGGGAGATTGAAAGGGGAGGAGCGAGAGAGGGGTGGCAACAGGGGAGAATAGGAGAAGGAAAGAGAAGGGAAAAGGGGAGATTGAAAGGAGAGAGAAAATGGAGAAAGAGAGGGGAGGAAGGGGAATGGGAAGAATGAATAAAGGGAGGGGTGAAGAGTGAAGAAAAGTGAGGGGAAAAGAGGGGTGAAAGTAGGATGAGGAGAGAGAGAGAGAGAGAGAGAGAGAGAGAGAGAGAGAGAATTTTCCATATCCACCTCTCACAAAATAGATACCACAGCAATATCCTCCACAGCAACAAAGGACCTCGTAAGAACTAATAGGTCTGCTACCATTGCCTTTGTAGGGAGAGGGAGGAGAGGAAGGGAAGAGAGGAGGAAAGAGGGAAGAGGGGAGGGAAGAGACAGAGGAGGGAAGGGAGGAGGAAAGAGGGAAGAAAGGAGGAAAGAGGAGAGGAAGAGATGAGGAAAGGAGAAGATATGGACTGAAAGGATGGGAGAATAAGAGGAGGAGGAGGAGGATAATAATAATAAATAAAATATAATAATAATAATAATAATAATAATAATAATAATAAAAGTGAAACGAAAAGAAAAGAACAGGAAGATAAAAAAATAACATTACTCTTGACTGAACGATAAAATGAACTAAAGACGGTGAAAATGGGCGATATAAAAAAAAATCCAAGCACCCAGAAAAATATAATTAAATCTCTCTCTCACTCTCTCTCTCTCTCTCTTACCTGTTCCTTTCCATTTAATCTTTCATTTTCCTCCCTCTCTTTTTGCCTTTTTTCCCTCTTTCTTGATCTCAGGTTCCTCTCTCTCTCTCTCTCTCTCTCTCTCTCTCTCTCTCAAAAAACATAAAACACCCACACACACACGCTCCAGCATCCACAACCACAGGACATTTAAGAATCGCCCGCGAGATAAGGGCCCGTGTCGGCGGCGGTGGCGGAGACTGCCCTGGAAAAAAAAAGAATCCTGGCGCCAACTAATAAATCCTCACAAAACCAACGTCCTGGGGGAAAAAATGGCTGGCTGAGATAAAAGTAGGTCTTGCTATCTGCCAGGGAAGGGGAAGCTAATTTCCTTGGCGCCGCTCCTCTTGTGCTTGTTATTATTTTGTTACCTAAATGGGGACGCCTTACGACTCCCAGGAGGGTCTGCGAGCGAGGCGGCCATCTTTGTTGTTGTTGTTTCGTCGCTGGCTGGTTCGGAGGCTTTGGGACTCCTCCATCTCGGTTTGGGGGTTCCGGTGCTCTCGCCTCTATTCGGCTCATTTATATATCTTTTTTTTCTGTATATTTCCTTTATTTTCTGTCCTTTTTTCATATTTTTTAACCTGTTTCCTGATTTTTTTAATTATGGGATTTTTTTTTTTTGTCTCAAGATTTTCCATTTCTCTCTCTCTCTTGTTACCCTTCCTCCTAGCCTTATTATTTCTTCCTCTGTTCAAGTCTTTATATATATATTTGCTCTGTGTTTAGTGTCTTCCAAAATTTTCTTTCTGCTTGACCTTTTCTTTCTGTTCTGTTTTTTTCTTTACCTGTATCTAAACAAATAAAACAAATAAAACAGAAGTAAAAGCATAAACAACCAGTCAATCATCTCCACAGGCCCCGGGGTTGTGTGCCGGCCTAACAAGCGTAACAAGCGTGTGTAGAGTTAACCACCCCATTAACGCGCCCGTCCCCTCGGCGTCTCAAACCACCAATTACCAACAGCGATATAAGGCGTCTGGAGATCCACCGTCCTCATTTGCATCGCCTCCCACGTCATTATAACCCAGGGTGATTAAATACGGCTAATTAGGGTGTTCACTCCTATAGCTCCCTTATTTTCCCTCTCCCTGTTTCTCCTTCCCCTCCCCTTACCCCTCTTTCTTTCACCCTGTCTTTAACTTCTTCCCCAAAGGTTCCTTCCTCCCTCTTACATTTCTCTCTTCTTTCCTCCTCCTACATTCTCCCCTCCATCCTTCCTCTCCCTCCCCTGCCTCTCCCCCTCACTTCACCCTTTTCTTCTTCCTCCTAAGCTATTTCCTCCCCCTCCACATTCCTCTTCTCCCTCGACTCTATCTCCCCTCCTTATATCCCTCTACTTCCTTTTCCTTCACCCCTCATCCCCTTCTCCCCTTCCTACATCTCCCCCTATTTCTCCCCCCTCCTCCTCTCCCCCCATATTTTTCTCATCTCCCTTTCAACTCAAATTTTCCTTTTATTTCATTCTCTCTCTCCCCCTTCCCCTTCTCTAC
Organism: Coenobita brevimanus; assembly: GCF_032717465.1. Classification (NCBI taxonomy): domain Eukaryota; kingdom Metazoa; phylum Arthropoda; class Malacostraca; order Decapoda; family Coenobitidae; genus Coenobita; species Coenobita brevimanus. The sequence goes on from NC_136975.1 coordinate 46,539,654, forward strand.
CCTCTATTCCCCATCCTTCTCCGTCTTCTTCCCCTCGCCCTATCGCTCTCCCATTTTCCGTTCCCCTTCCATCCCCCATTCCTCTCCTTCTCCCTCCCTTTCCACCAACATCCTTCCTCCTCTTCCTCTTTTCCCTTTTCTTTTCCTTCCTCCTGCTCCTCCTCCTTTCTCTTCTTCCTCCAGCCCCTCCTCTTCCTCCCCCTTTTCCTTTTCTTTCCTCCATCTCTTCGTCCTATAGCTTCTCTTCCTGCTTTTTCTTCTTCCTCCTACTATTTCCTTTTCCTCCATCCCTTTTCTTCTTATTCCTCCTGCTCCTTACCCTTTTTCATCTTCCTGCTTCACCTCCTCCCTTTTTCTTTTCCTTCCTTCCTTCCTTCCTCCTCCTCTTCCTCCTCCTCCTCCTCCAGACGATTTTACTCAGCCCTGAAGACCTTTTTCGACCTAGAGGGGTTGGATAAAGCCTTCCTTAACCCCTTCACTACTAACGCGTTCTAAGATTTAAAAAAAATAGTGACGTTAAGGGGTAAGACGTCCTCGGCTTGAAAGGGGTAATGTCCTCTTATCTCTACGCCTCCCTAGTGGAGATGTCCGCCCCTGTGATTAATGGAGTTTTTTAGTCATTCATTTTAGTCTGTTTACCTGTTTTATACATTGTCCCCCCCCCCCTCTCTCTCTCTCTCTCTCTCTCTCTCTCTCTCTCTCTCTCTCCTGTCATTTCTTACTCTTTGGAATTTCTCTCTGTCTCTGTCTGTCTGTCTCTCAAACTATTTATTTCTCCCATTCTCTCAATTATCGAGTTTTATTTTCATCTCTGCAATCTCCCAAGCTATCTCTCCCTCTAAGTCTCTCAATTTTCAACTTGCACCTCCATCTCCCTCTCTCAATCCTATCTCCCTCGGCCAACTTCCCTTTAGCATCGTTTACAATATTCATCAGGACCAGAAGACGCAAGATAACAGCCCCCCTCCCCATCCAAGCGAGCACTGAGCCCCCCAAACCCCGAGACTTGCTTATATAGACTTGCTTCTTCCCGGGCTGGCCATCGCAGACTCGCGTGCATGTAAACAAAGGAGGCTCGCTGGCTATCTTATTTCTCAAAGGGCTATCTGGTCCCTCTAGACTCGTTTTTGGGAGTGTGTGTGTGTGTGTGTGTGTGTGTGTGTGTGTGTGTGTGTGTGTGTGTGTGTGTGTGTGTGTGTGTGTGTTATGTGCGTGTGAGGCAGGGCAGGTGAGGTAGGTAATTCCCCTCATTAGTGGGTTATGTTGATTCTCTCTCTCTCTCTCTCTCTCTTTCTCACACACACACACACACACACACACACACACACACACACACACACACACACCAGGAAGCAGTTAAGTACAGTACACCCCCAGCAAGGTGTACAGTACTATGGAGACGCAATAGTACATATATCAGGATCCAACCAGACTATCTCGAGACAGTCATGGCAGCACTCAGCCTCTCTCTCTCTCTCTCTCTCTCTCTCTCTCTCTCTCTCTCTCTCTCTCCCTTCGTTATCTCTTGCCTGTTTTTATCGTTCTTTATTTTCCCTTCTCTCTATCTCTCTCCTTTTCCTTTTTCTTTCCCTTTTTTCGCCACACACACACACACACACACACACACACACACACACACACACACAAAGGGACGTAAAAATAAGCATCAGGCGACAGACAAACAAAAACACCTGGCAATTAGGCACACAGGTAAACACATGAACATTGGCACACCTGTGGGAGGGGGGGGAGGGGAATGAATATGATAGGATAGGAAAGGATGGGAGAAGATGGGAAGGGATGGGAGAAGATGGGATGGGATGGGAGAAGATGGGAAGGGATGGGAGAAGATGGGAAGGGATGGGAGAAGATGGGATGGGATAGGAGATGGGATGGGATGTCTTGTGGGCTTAATGGAAAATATTGTTTAGACTATATTTTTAAGTGATATGATAAAAGAGGCAAGATGAGAGAGGGGAGAAAGGAGGGGAGAGAATGGGGGAGGTGGGAAAAGAGGGGAGAAAAGTGAGGAGGAAATGGAGGATGAAAAGAATATAAGGAGGGGAAGACACAGGAGAGGGGAAAGGTGAAATATGATGAAAGGGGAAATTAGTGAAGGGGAGAAAAGAGGGGAAAGACAGGTAAGAGGGGAGGAGGATATAATTGGAGGAAATAAAACAGGTGAGGGGAGCAATAAAAGGAAGGGGAGGGGAGGGGAGGGGAGAAAAAGAGGAAGGAAAGGGAGAAAAAAGAGGGGAGAGAAGTGAAGGATGAGGGGAGAAGGTAATGAATATGAGGGGAGAGAGGGTGAGGGGAAGGAAAGGTTCCCTCACTTCCCTCGTTAGCAGCACTAGAGGGGAATTACCACAGGGAAAGGGGAGAGTGAGGGGAGAAAGAGCGAAGAATGAGTAGAAGGAAAGATGGGAGAGAGGGGAGAAAGTGAGGGGAAACAGAACAGAAGATGAGAGAGAGAGAGAGAGAGAGAGAGAGAGAGAGAGAGAGAGAGAGAGAGAGAGCATCAGCCGAGGGGAATGAGGCTGGCATTACCTGGGCTTACCTGTGCGAGGGGAGAGGGCGATAATCCCCTTAATTAATGCAGGTGAGAGGCTGTGTGAGCCGGGTTGTGGTGAGGGGAGACGAGGGGAGAGAGTTGGGGAGGGGAGAGAGAAAAGAGGATAGGACTGGAGAGGGGAGGGGAGAGAGAAAAGGGGATAGGACTGGAGAGGGGAGGGGAGAGAGAAAAGGGGACAGGATTGGAGAGGGGAAAGGAGAGGGGAGGAGGAGGAGTAAAAGGGGAAGAGAAGCAGTGAGGGGTGAGAGGGAGAGAAAGCCGGGTTGGGGTGAGGGGAGAGGGGAGGGGAGAAAAAAGATGGAGGAGAAAAACTAAAATTCATCAAACAAAAAGAACGAAAAATTATGAAAAAGAAAACGAGAGAGAGAGAGAGAGAGAGAGAGAGAGAGAGAGAGAGAGAGGAAGGAAGGAAGAGCGGGGAAGGAATGAAGAAGGGGAAGGAAGGGAGGGTAAAAGAGGAGGGAAGGGAGAGGAGGTAAAGAGGAGACAAAAGGAGGAGGAAACAGAAGAACAGAGAAGGAAGGAAGGAAGGAGGAGGAAGTTGCAAAGGAGGGGAAGAAGGAAGAGGGGGAAGAAAGAGGGGAGACAGAAGGAGAGGAGAGTCAGAGGAAAGGAAGGAATTGGGGTGAGAAGAGAGGAGGGAGGAAAAGGAAGAAGACGGAAGAAGGGCGACAAGAAGGGGAGAAAAGGGAGAAGATCGGAAGGAGCAGGAAGGGGGAGAGGGGAGGGGGGGAGACAGGAGAGGGAGGGAGGCAATGGGGAGACAGGAGGAGGAAACTGGGGGGTGGAGAGAGGAAGCTATGAGGGGGAGGGAAAGGGGAGGGAAGGGAAAAGGGAGGGGGAGGGGGAAGGGGAATGGAGGAGGGAAGGAAGTGTGGAGACAGTAGAGAAGACGGGAAGAAGCAAGAGGGAGGGGGAGGGGGAGGGGGAGGGGGAGGGGGAGGGGGAGGAGGAGGAAGAAGACAATTAATCACCAAGTTATCCCTCGTCACACTCTTCACCGGGGGTCTTTAATCACCCCCTCTGTCTTACCCCCTCCCCACTCCCCTCCCCTCCCCTCCCCACTCCCCCAATCCCCCACCCTCCCCTCTATCATTGTCTCCAGCTCCCCCTCTCGCCTCCCCTCCACCTGCCTCCATTCCTCTCTCTCTCTCTCTCTCACACACACACACACACACACACACACACACGAGAAAGAGAGAGAGAGAGAGAGAGAGAGAGAGAGAAAGAGAGAGAGAGAGAGAGAGAGAGAAAGGGGGGGAGGGATGGGGATTGCAGGTGTGTGTGTGTGTGTGTGTGTGTGTGTGTGTGTGTGTGTGTGTGCTTATGTATGCCTCCCTTTTCGTGTTTCCAAAGTTATGTACGTTTATTTTCGTGGTCGTCCAAACTCACGCACATGTTACCTTTAGTGTACATAAACTTGTGTGCGTATGTCTCCATGTACGTCCAAGCTCATGTACGCCTACCTCCATACATCGCCAAACTCATTTACTTAGGGGGAGGGGGAGGGGGAGGGGGAAAGAAGGAGAAAATGGAGGGGAAAGGGACATAGGGAAGGGGAAGGGAGGAGGAACGGGGAAAGGGGAGGAGAGGGGAAGGGGAGAGAAAATGGGGGAGGGGAAGGGGAGAGAAAATGGGGGAGGGGAAGGGGAGAGGAAGCGGGAAGGGGGAGGGGGTCATCAATACAAGATCCATCTTCTGCTTCCCCCTCCTTCTTTCTTCATCCCTTCTCTCCTCAACATTCCCCTTCCCTCCCGTCCCGACTCCGCTCCCCTTCTCTAACCCCCCTTTCCCTCTCCTACCCTCTAACTTCCCCCACCCAGTTATCTCCCGCTCATCTTCCCACTAACTTACCCCCCCACGCTCCCCACCAACATTCCCCCACCCTCCCCAAACCTACCTAACTTCCTCCTTCCCTACCTTCCCCTCCCCCTGTATCCTTCTCTTCCCCCTTGCCCTTCCTAACGTCTTCCTCTCCCTTTACTTCCCCTCCCTTCCCCTCCCCCTGTCCCTTCCCCTCTCCCTTACCTTCCCTCGTTTCTCCTCCCCTCTTCTAACTTCTCCCTTCCTCCCCACCTAGCTTCCCTCCCTTCCCCTCCCCACCTCTAACCTCCTCCCTCCCCCTCCCCAACTTTTCTCCCCTCCCCAAGTTACAAGAGGAGACAGTTACAAAGTCTCTCTCTCTCCCCCCCTCTCCCTCAAACCCCACTTCCTAAAACAACACCTCCCAGGTCCCTCCCCTTCACCTTCTCCCTCCCCTCCCCTCCCCTCCCATAAATACACCGCAGTTAAACCAAGGAACTCTCGACAACTGTGAAGGAACATGGCCACTTCCCCCTCCCCCTCCCCCTTTCTCTTCCCCTTCCCCTTCCCCCTCCTTCCATCTCCTCCACATGACTTTTCTTCCCCCCTTCCCCTCCTGACATGAAAACTACCTCCCCTCTCCACCGTCCCCTTCCTTTCTCTCCTCCTCTCTTCCCCCTCCCCTCACCTTCCCCCTTCCCCCCAACGGAGAGGGACTGCACCCCCTCCCCTCTCCCTTCCACAGCTACGCATGACCCCTTTCCCCCTCCCCCTCATGACTTTTCTTTCCCCTCTCCCCATCCCCTTCCTCATGACCTCTCTTCCCCCTCCCCTCATCTTCACTTCCCCTACACCTAACCCCCTTCTTCCTTCCTCCTTTTCTCTCCTCCCCTCTTTTTTCCCCTCCGTCTCCTCTTTCCTCCCTCCCTTCCCTCTTTCCTTCCCTCCCTCTCCTCTTTTCTCCCCTCCCTTACCTCTTTTCTCCCCTCCTTCTCCTCCTTCCTTCCCTCCCTCTTCCCTTTTCCCCCCTCCCTTCCCTCTTTTCTCCCCTCCCTCTCCTCTTTCCTTCCCTCCCTCTTCCTTTTTCCCCCCTCCCTTCCCTCTTTTCTCCCCTCCCTCTTCTCCTCCACATGCATGACCTCGCAACCTCCCTTTGACAAGAAAAAGCCATCCCTCCCCTCCCCTCCCCTCCCCAATCCTCAGACCGTAAAGAGCAGTGGGGGAGGCTCTTGGATTCGACAGCAGGCATCCCCAACCAGATGTATTGTGGGGAAGGGGGAGGGGAAGGAAGGGAAGACCGAGGAAAGGAAATGAAATGAAAGGAAAGGAAAAGGGAAAAGAAAGGGAGAGCATAGGGAAAAGTAAAGGGAAGAGAAGGGGAGGGAAGGGAAGGGAAAGGAATGGGAATGGATAGGGAAAAGGAAAGGACAGGGAAAGGAGGGAAGAAGGAAGCAGGAAGAAAAATGAAGTACAAAGGAAAGGAAAAGGGAAGACAATTAGAATGGGAAAAGGGGTGAAGTGGGGAAGGAGGGGAAACAGGTAGGATGGGGAAAATAGGGTGAGGAGGAAGCAATCAGTGGGGAGATATTGTGGGAAAGAAGGAAAGTTGGGGAAGGGGGAAGGGTGGGGAGGTAAGGAGGAAAGTGGGGAGAAAAGGTGGGGAATGGGAAGAGGAAATGTGGGGTGGAAAGGTAAGGAGTTAGGGAAGAAAGCTAGGGATGGGGAGGAGGAGAGATGGTGAAGGGGAGAACAAAAGGTGAGAAAAGGGGGGGGGAAGTTGAGAGACAGGGAGGAGAGGGGAGGTGGGGAGAAGAGGAAGGAGAGAGGAGGTGAGGAGGGGAGGTCGGGAGAAGAGGTGGGGAGGGGAGGAAAGGCAGAGAGGTAGGAAAGAGAGGAGGGGAGGCTGGAAGAGTGGGGAGGGAGGGTGAGGTTGTTGGGGAGGAGGGGAGGGGAGGGGACGGGGAGGTAGTTGGGGAGCACCAATAAAAAGACATCCTTCCCCAGAGGCAACTGCACCTTCCTACACTCTCAGCATGAAGTGGGGGATTCTCTCTCTCTCTCTCTCTCCCTCTCTCTCTCCCAAACCATTACTGCCTTGTCTGTTGGGTAGACGCTCAGCGTACTGCTCTTCGCCTACGAGCTGATAGTCGCAAAGCTAATTACCTACCTACCTACCTCGTCATTTGTTCACATATCTCTCTACCTGCCTAACCATCTATCTATCTATCCACCTATCTACCTGTCTATCTATCTATCCATCTATCTATCCGTCTATCTCAGCCCAATCCCAGGCACCATACCTCAGGGCCTTGTAAAACAGACTCCATGCCTTCACACCTAACATTGCTTGCGTCTCCCTCCCCCCCCCCTCTCTCTCTCTCTCCTCCAAACTTCACCTTGTTTCTCTGTAATTCTTTTTCTTTTCAATCTTATCTTTCTTTCTCTCCTTCCTTCTCCTCCTTCCCCGCACTTTCTCACTTCTCTTACTTTCCTCCTCCTCCTCCTCCTCCTCCTCCTCTCTTGATCCACTCTTTGCTACTGTTTCTCCTCCTCCTCTTCCTCCTCTTCTCCTGCCTTTTTCTCTTTCCTTTTTCTTCCCCTCTTCCTCCTCCTCCTCCTCTTCTTCTTCTTCCTCCTCTTCCTCCTCCTCCTGGCCAGATCTCAGACAAGGAGAGCAATATAAAAATCGCTCAGGCACTTTTGTTTTCTTGATCCTCTCTCAATCAATGCTCTCTCTCTCTCTCTCTCTCTCTCTCTCTCTCTCTCTCACACACACACACACAGTACATATAAAGGTAAAGGGATGAGGAAGATGAGGGGAGAAGGGTGAGGGGAGATGTGTGAGAGAAAGGTGTGAGGGGAGAGATTAAGGTAGTGGTGGTGAGGGGAGAAGGAGGGAGAGGGGATGAAGCAGAATGGGTGAGGGGAAAGGAGAAGAGAAGAGGGAAAGTAAAAAGAAAGGGGAAGAGGGGAGATAGTGAGGGAAGGAGGGAGGGGAAGGGTAAGAGGAAAGAGGGTAAGGGGAAAAGGGGGGTGGAAAGGGAGAAGGGTTATGGGGGTGAGTAAAAGATAAAAGGGGGGTGAGGGGAGAAGGGTGAGGGGAGAGAGGGGAGATAGTATTGTGATGCGTGACTTATTTTGCAACTGATAAGAGTCTGATAACGCCTCTCCCCTCACCTCCCCTCTTCTGTGTGTGTGTGTGTGTGTGTGTGTGTGTGTGTGTGTGTGTGTGTGTTTCTTTGTCTGTCTGTCCTCTGCTCTGTCTGTCTGTCTGTCTGTCTCTGTCTGTCTGTCTCTCATAATACAGTAGTAATAATATGAATTGTTTACGGCATGCTGGATCAGATATGGAAATGAAGACTAATATTGCTCTCTCTCTCTCTCTCTCTCTCTCTCTCTCTCTCTCTCACACACACACACACACACACACACACACACACACACACACACACACACACACACACACAATAATTTCTCTCGATCATTTTTTTTCCACATCAAAATTTTCCCGTTTTCTATGTGTAGGCGAGAGGGGGAAGAAAATGAAGGGGGGATTTTTTCATTTTTTATTTTTCGTTTCAATCATTTTTTTTTGGGGGGGGGATTTTTTTTTTGGTATTATATCCTGCCAGCACCTCGCCCCCTCTTCATTAATATAGATGACGTGGTGGGGAGGGAGGGGGTGGGTGGGGGAAGAGGGGAGGGGAGGAAGGTGGGTGGGGGAAGAGGGGAGGGGAGGAAGGTGGGTGGGGGAAGAGGGGAGGGGAGGAAGGTGGGTGGGGGAAGAGGGGAGGGGAGGAAGGTGAGTGGGGGAAGAGGGGAGGAGAGGGCTTGGGGAGTGGGGTGAATGAAGGAGAGAGAAGACAAAACGGGAAAGGGGAAGGAAGAGGGAAGAAAGGGAGGAAGGGGAGGAGAGGAAGGGGAGGAGAGGAAGGGGAGGGAGGAAGGGAAGCGGGAAGGATGGAGGGAAGGAAGAGAAAGACGGAGAGGAGAAAGAGGAGGATGAAGGAAGAGGGGAAGAGAGTACTGGAAGAAGTGGAAGGGAAGGGGGATAAGAGATGGGAGAGGAGGGGAGTGGGAAGGAAAGAGGGGGGGAAAGGTAGTGGGAAGGAAAGAGGGGAAAAAATGAGAACGAAGATGTAGGGTAAGGAAAAGGTAGGGGGGAGGTAGTACAGGAGAGGTGAGGAGGGAAAGGAGGGGAAAGGGAGAGTAGGGGAGGGGAAAGGAGAAGGGGGAGTTAGGAAAGGAGGAAGATGGGGCAGAAACGAAAGGGAGAAGGGTTGGGGGAAGGGGAAGGGGGAGAGAGAGAGAGAGAGAGAGAGAGAGAGAGAGAAATGGGGGACAACGGGCAAAAGGGGTGAATGAGGGGAAATGGAAGGGAGGAGGTGGGGAACAGAGGGGAAGGGAGGAAAAGAGGCGGGAAAGGGAAAGGTAGGGAGAGAGGGAGGAAAAAGGGAGGAGGGAAAGGTAAAAATGAATGTTAGGGGGAGGAGAGAAAAGGACTGAACAGGAGGGGGAAAGGGAGTGAGGGGAAAAAGGGGTGAGGGGAAAAAGGGGTGAGGGGAAAAGGGGGTGAGGGGAAAAGGGGGTGAGGGGAAAAGGGGGTGAGGGGAAAAAAGGGTGAGGGGGAAAGGGGGGTGAGGGGAAAAGGGGGGTGAGGGGAAAAGGGGGGTGAGGGGTATAGTAATAGGTGACATTATTACAGCGAGAGGCATACGAGGGGAAAATATTGAAAAATGTCCAATCACCATTATTATTATTTTAAGGGGGAGGGGGAGGGGAAGGGAGGGGAAAAGAGGGGAGAGGAAGTGAGTTTATTCTTAATGACAATTTTTTTTCTCTTATATTACTGTTTAATTTGTCTATATTTCTCTTAAGTAGTTATAATAATAATCATCATCATCATCATCATCACCATCATCATCATCACCACCACCACCACCACCACCACCACCATCATCATCATCATCATCATCATCATCATCATCATCATCACCACCACCACCACCACCACCACCACCATCATCATCATCATCATCATCATCATCATCATCACCACCACCACCACCACCACAGTAATAATAAATCCCTCTTTAATCCCAATCCCGTAAATAAATCGCCTGCCTAAAATTTAATCTCCCTTAAAACCAATAATTCTCCCTTAAAAAATACTTTAAATTTTTGAGTCCCTAAATTCCTAAAAGACTGACATTAATCCTCCATTCGTCACGCTTTCAAGGGGGGAGAGGAGGGGAGGGGATGAGGGGGTGGGGAGAAAGGAGGGGAGAAGAAAGGAGGGGGAAAGTGAGGAAACAGGGGGGTAAGAAAGGGGGGATGAAGGTGTGTGTGTGTGTGTGTGTGTGTGTGTGTGTGTGTGTGTGTGTGTGTGTGTGTGTGTGTGTGTGTGTGTGTGTGTGTGTGTGTGTGAGAGAGAGAGAGAGAGAGAGAGAAATGAATGGTGTTGAGGTAGGGGGGTAAGGAGAAGGGGGGTTGGGGAAGAGACTGGGAGGGAGGCTAGAGGGTAAGGGGAAGTGGAAGGGATGGGAAAGTAGAGGGAAGGAGGAGGGAAGGGAAGGAGAAGGAAAGGAAAGAAGAAGACAGGTTAGAGACAGGGGGGAGGGGAGAAGAAAGGAGGTGGTGAATGGAGGAGGTTGAAGGAAGAGACAGGGGGAGGAAAAGGAGGAGGAAGAAGCAGAAGACAGGATAGAAAGTGGATGGAGGGGAGGAGGAGGAGAGAGAGAGAGAGAGGGAGGAAAAGAGGGGGAGAAGGATGGGGGAGGTGGGAAAGAAAAGGGTTGGAGGGAGAGACAGAAGAGGAGGAGAAGGAGGAAAGAGGAGGGGAAGAAAGAGAGAGGAGGAGGAGGAGGGGGAGGGGAAGAGGGAGAGGAAGCCTGGGAGGAGGAGGTGAAGGAGGGCGGGTAGTGGCGGTTGGGGGGTTAAGCCATTGTTGCGCGCGTCGGCTCTCATTAATTTGGCGCTCATTTTTCAAATATTCAAATGTTTCTCTTATCTGCCGCGTGGCACCACCGCCATTTTTCACGGCACGGGCGGCAGATTCAAAAGTATTCATCTTCGCGTGAGGTATCGCTTCCTCGGTAAAGCGGGGGGGGGGGAGGGGGAGGAGGTGAGATGGATGGATTGATGGAGAGGGAGAGAGGGGGAACGGGGAGAGGAAGAAAGTTTGGGAAATAGGGAGACGACGATGGATGGATGGAGGGATGTATGTATGGATGGATGGATGGATGGATGGACGGACAGATGGATGGATGGATGGATGGATGGAGAGAGGAGGGGGGTGGATAGAATGAAGAAGAATAAAAGGGAAGGAAAGATGATAGGGATGGAGGTGATGGTGGGGAGTAAATGTGGAGGTGGAGGTGAGGAAGAAATGAAGGAAGGGAGGGTGGGATGGATGCAGGAAGGAAGAGAAGGAGGTAAGGGAGGAAACAGTGAAGGAAAGAGGGAAGGAAAACAACAGCGAGGAGGAAAGGAGATAAGGCGGAAGGGAGGAAGAGGGGACGGAAGGAAGGGAGGGAAGGCGGAAGGAAGGGAGGGAAGGGAGAGGACTGGAGGGATGGGTGGAGGGAAGCAGGATTAATGAACTAGGGCGAGATTGAAAATTTTGGCCGGCTAACGGAAAAGCAACGGCTGTAACGGTCGCCATTGTGGTCTCTCTCTCTCTCTATTTCAGTTCCTCTTCCCTCCCCTTAAAATTCCCCTCAATCTCCCCTTCCTTTTACTTCTGCAGTCCCCTCACCCCCCATTCCCTTCTCTCCCCTCACTTTTCAATTCCTCACCTCTCTCTTTCCCTCACTTTTCAATTCCCCTCACCTCCCTCTCCCCTCACTTCACCTGCCTCACTTTAAGACAGTCACCCAACTTTTCCCCTCGTTCGTTTCCAGGTCGTTCTTGGCGCGGTCTCCCCTCGTCCTCCCCTCTCTATCACCACTTCCTTTACCCTCATTTCTTTCGTTAATACTCCTTCTCTTTCCCCTCTTCTCTCACCTGTTTTCGCCCTCTTTCCCCTCACTTCTTTCTTATTCCCTCCTTTCCCCTCACTTTTAACAGCATTACTTTCTCTTCATCCTATATTTCTTTCCTTTTCCCCTCTTTCCTTCCCCTCACTTTTTTTTTTATTTTTTCCTTTCCCCTCACTTTTTCTCTTCGTCCTATATTTCTCCCACCATTTCCCCTCATTCCTTTCTATAATTTACCTTCTTCCTATCTTTTCCCCTCTTTCTTCTGACTCTGCTTACATCTTTTCTCCCCTCTATTTCCATTTACCCTCATTTCTTTCTTCAATACTCATTATTTTCCCCTCTTCTTCCTCACCAGTTTTTGCCCTTTCTCCCCTCTTCCTCTCCCCTCACATATTTTCTCTGTTCCGCTTCCTTCTACCTGTTTCCCCTCTTTCCTTTCGCCTCATCACTTTTTAGTATCCCTTTTCTCCCCTTCTTTTCGCCTTTTCCCCTCATTTCCCTCTCTATTCCACATTTTCTCTTCCCCTTCCTTCCGGCTTTACTCTTTTTTCTGTTTTTTTTATGCCTCTTCCCCTCTTCCTTTCCCCTCTTCTATCTTTTCTATTTCTCCCCTCTTTTCGTACATATCTTCGTTTTCTCTCTCTTCATCCCTGCCCTCTTCGTCCTTCCCTCTTTCTTTATTACCTCTTTTCCCCTCACCCTCTCTATCTACATTTCGTTTCCCTCTTCCCTCAGTCTTTCTCCCCTCTTTTTTTCTTATTCTGTTTACGCTTCCTCTCCCCTTTTTCTCCCTCCCATTTTAACATCTCTTTAATTTACCTTTCCCTCTTTCCCCTCTTTATCTCACCCCTCACCTCTCTCTCTCTCTCCTCCCAATATTTCTTTCCTTAAATACCCCTCCTTCCTCTTTCTTCCCCTTGTTTTTCTCCCCTCACTCTCTTCTCTAGATTTATTTTTGCTCTCTGACCCCTCTTTTCCCCTCACTATATAAAAATGCTCCTTTCCTTCACTTACCTTCCCCTTTTCTTTGCTTTCTCTCCCCTTTTTATTCTCTCCATTCCCCTCACATTCCTCTCTCTCCTTCCCCTCTTTTATCTCAACCTGTTTTCACTTTATCTCCCCTCTTTCCTCCAATTCTCCGTCCGCTACCTTCTTTTCCCCTCTTCCTCTTCCCTTTTAAGTCTTCCATTCTTCCTTTTTATCTTTCCCCTCGTCTCCCTTCCGTTCATCTCTTCCTCTTCTTCTTTCTCTTATCTTTCCCCTCTTTTCCCTTCTTTTCCCCCTCTGCACCTTCGCTTCCCCTTTCTTCTTCCTCTTCTTCCCATCCCCCTTCCCCTCATTCCCCTTTCCTCTCTCACTCCTGCTTTTTCCTCAACTCTTTCCATTTCTTTCTCTCATTCCTTTCCTTCTCCCCATTTCCCCTTCTTTTCCTCCCCTCTCTTTTTCCCACCTCACCCCTTCTCCCTTGTCCCCTCACATCTCCCCTCTTCTCCCCATCTTCGTTCCTTCTCTCTCTCTCCTCCCACTCCTTCCCCTCTCATCAACCCTCCCACCTTCCTCCTTCCCTTCCTTCTCCCCCACTTTCCCTTCCCCCCTTCTCCTCCGTTTCCCCTCCCCCTCCTTCTCCCCGTCTTTCCCCACCCTCCTTCTTTCTTCTTTTTCTCCCCTCTTTCCCCTCCCCTCCTTCTTCCCTATTTCCCCTTCTCCCCCTTGTTTTCCCTCCCCCTCCCCTCGTTTCCCCTCACCGTCTCAAGGGTCAAAGGCACCAACTTTTTCCCCTCTTAATGCTATATAATTTCCCCTCTTTTTTTAATATGGGAAGGAGTTGAGGGGAAGACTGCAGAGGGGAGAGCCAAACGAGCAAGTTTTCCCCTCTTTCTTCCCTCTGCTGATATTACGTTGAGGGGAGTGGGGAGGGGAGTGGGGAGGGGAGGGGAAGGAGAGAGACGAGGTAAGGTGTCACGCGGGGGAGAGAGAGAGAGAGAGAGAGAGAGAGAGAGAGAGAGAGAGAGTTCAAAGATCTGAGGGGAGTTCTATATCGCTGGGTACACGAGGGGTACACCACAATTACACACACACACACACACACACACACACACACACACACACACACTCCCCCTTGTCCCCTTTCCTTCCCCTCACTTCCGTCTGTCTGTCTGTTCTGTGTGTGTGTGTGTGTGTGTGTTTCTCTCTCTCTCTCTCTCTCTCTCTCTCTCTCTCTCTCTCTCTCTCAACTAACTACCATTGAACTCACTTTCCCCTCCCTCTCCTCTCTTCCCCTCCTTCTCTCCCTCCCCTCCCTCTCCTTCCCCAGCCTCCCCTCTCCTCCCCTCATCTCTTTCACTAATACCACTGACCTCTCGCTTTCATAACTCTCTCTCTCTCTCTCTCTCTCTCTCTCTCTCTCTCTCTCTCTCTCTCTCTCTCATTTTCCCCTATTTAAACTTAATCTTTTTTCACACGCCTCGCTCTCTCTCTCCCTCTCTCTCTCTCTCTCTCTCTCTCCCCCTCTCTTTTCCACCGCTCTTTTCAACAGATTAATTACTATGCTATTGTGGTGGTGGTGGTGGAGGTAGTTTAGAGATTGATAGATAAATAGACAGATAGATAGATGGACAAGAAAGACAAATATACACATCAATAATAACTAAAGGTTGAGATAGATAGATGAATAGCTATACATAGATACTTAAGTACAGAGAGAGAGAGAGAGAGAGAGAGAGAGAGGTGAAAAGCCCTTAAATATGAACTTAAAATGGTCAGAAAAAGTAGAGGGGATTCAGAAAGGGGAAAAAAGGGTCGTGAGAAAGAGGGGAGAGGGAGAAGGGAGGGGAGGAAAGGAGGGGAGGGAGGGAGGGAAGAGAAGGGGGAAGGGAGAGGAAGGGAGGAGAGGATGGAAGGTGAAGGGAGGAAGGAAGGTGAAGGGAGGAAGGAAGGTGAAGGGAGGAAGGAAGGTGAAGGGAGGAAGGAAGGTGAAGGGAGGAAGGAAGGTGAAGGGAGGAGGGGATGGGAGAGGTGGTAAGAAAGAGGGGAGGAAGGAAGGAGAGGGGAAAGAGAGAGGAATGGGGGAAGGAAAGAGAGGGAAGGTAAGGAGGGGGAGAAAGAGAAAGTAGAAGGAAAAAGAGGAGGGAGTGGAGAGAAGGAGAGAGAGAAGAAACGGAATTGAGGGGAGAGGAAAAGAGTGAAGAGGGGAAGCAAGGTGGGAAGAGGAAGAAGAGGGCAAAGAAGGCAATGAGAGGGGAAAGGGGAGGAGGGGGAAACAGGAGAGAGGGTGGAGGGAGAAGGGAGGGAAAATGCGGAAAAAAAGAGAGGAGAAGAGGAAAAGAGGAAGAGAGTAAAGAGGGATTGTGGAAGGGGAAGTGTGAAGGGGAGATGAAAGGGGAGAGAAGGGGTAGTGAGAGGAGAGACAGTGAATGAATGGTGATTGGAATGCAGAGAGAGGAATAATTACACACACACACACACAAAATTATCCACACCCACTCACTCTCTCTAAATGGCAACTATCTAAGTATTCTCTCTCTCTCTCTCTCTCTCTCTCTCTCCACACACATTTACTCTTCCCCCACACCCACACACACACCACTCACCCCAACACACTCATACACTTCCTCACACCTCCCCCACCACCACACCCTCACACTTTCCCCGTCCATACCCACACAGGTTCTCCTTCCCCACACCCTACACGCCCACCCTCACACTTCCTCCTCCCTCACACCCACACACCCACCTCTGGATTAATCTGTCTATGATCTCCACCCATTTTTTGCCGTGCTGTCAATGGCTTTCATGTCAACAGAAGAAATAAAACTGAGGCTGTCAATTAAGATGCTCTCGCTCTCTCCGGCTGTCAGAATACCGGTACGGGGTTGAGAGAGAGAGAGAGAGAGAGAGAGAGAGAGAGAGAGAGAGAGAGAGAGAGAGAGAGAGAGTCAAATCTAAAAAGTCACAAACCTACCCACTTCAAGACAGATGAAAGGGAAAGAAAACGGGAGATGGGGGCGAGAAGGAGGGAGGACTTAACAGAATCAATAAAAACCATGAAAAGGAGAATTATAAGGGCAATGAATGGGGGAGGGGCAATGAGAGGGTCAGAATAGGGCAATTAAACCCCTTCAGCACGAGATCCAACCCCCTCAGCTGAAGGAAATCGTCTGTGGGTTGATTGAAAGGAGTTCCTGTGGGTTGAAATTCTCTCTCTCTCTCTCTTTAGTTTTCATTTTCCTCTTTTTTCAGTTCTATGTAACATGTTTATAATAGTGGAAGAGAGTGATGATGATGATGATGATGATGATGATGATGATGATGATGATGATGATAATGATGATGATGATGATGATGATGATGATGATGATGCCCCTCCACCATAATTACTACTACTATTACTACCAACTACAGAGGCTCAGCTAAGGACGAAACTAAAAGAAAGATCGCTAATTAGGGTATAGAGAAAAGTGAGGCAGAATACCCCCTCTCTCTCTCTCTCTCTCTCTCTCAGACAGACAAACATATAAATAGATTAAAAGATAGAAAGATAGATAGGAAGATAGACAGGATGGCAGAATAAAACAGACAGACAGACAGACAGAAAAATGGTGAAAATCACACGTAATACAGATCACACACACACACACACACACACACACACACACACACACACACACACGTATAATCAAGCTCTGCAAGGGGGGGGGGACAAAAAAGCAGAGGTCCAATTAGAAGTGTTTTTAAGGGTGTTTTTCTATGCCATTATTGACGGTGTGTGTGTGTGTGTGTGTGTGTGTGTGTGTGTGTGTGTGTGTGTGTGTGTGTGCGCGTGTGTGTGTGGGTGTGTGTGTGTGTGTGTGTGTGTGTGTGTGTGTGTGTGTGTGTGTGTGTATTAATTTACATAAATGATCTTCCTCGCTATTATCTTTATCTATGTCTCTATTACATTTTGAGAGAGAGAGAGAGAGAGAGAGAGAGAGAGAGAGAGAGAGGAAATCATGTGGGTGGGTGGTAGGGGGAGGGGGGTTATGGAGTGGGGTAAAGAGTGTATGAGGAAGGAGTTTGGGAGAGGGTGGAGGAGGGAGGGGGTATGGGGGAGAAGGGGGGGAAAGGGGGAGAAGAGAGTGGGAGACGAGTGTATGTTTGTTAGAGAGGAAGGGGATGGTTAGAGAGGTGGGTAAAATGATGTATGTAATCGAAGGAGGGAGGGGGTAAGAGCTGTGTGGGAGTGGGGGGAGGGGAGGGGGGCATGAGAAGAGAGGTTGGGGGTCACAGGAGAGGTGGGTAAGGGGGGTTCAGGAGGGGGATAGAGAGAGGGGTTGAAGGTAAAGGGGAACAGTGAGTTAGGTGGGGTTGAAACAGATGAAATAGGGAAGAGGAGGGGGGTGAGAGTGGAAAGGGGTCAGAGAGTGGAGCAGGGGGAGGGGTTAATGAAGGGATGGAGGTGGGGGGAAGAAGATGGAGGAGGAGGGGGGAGAAAGAGGGGGGTAGGGGAAGTCAGGTCGGGTGGGGTCAGGTCACATGAAGGATGATCAGGGAGGAAAACAGACCCTCACAAAAACTTCCCTGACTCTGACGAACGAGGCGGGATCAAACCAGGGATTGCTACGGGCCCCCAACCACGGATCCTGGGCCCGCGGATCACTCATTAATACCGGCTATTGCTCTCCTGGATCCAGCCTAATCATTTATCCGCCGGGCCCCCCTTGGAGATCCGCCTCCCCCAAGCCCCCCGTCTGAATCCGCCGGTCTCAGGTTATTATAAGTTTGGGATTGAGTTGATCTGGCCCGCTTCTGCCTGGCTGGGCTGGCTGGAGAGGTGGGGAGAAGGGGAGAGGGGAGGGGAGAGGGAAGGGAGGACGGGGAGTGAGGGGAAGAAAGATGGAAGGAAGGTATAGGGGTAAGGGGAGGGGATGAGGGAGGACGGGGAGTGAGGGGAAGAAAGATGGAAGGAAGGTATAGGGGTAAGGGGAGGGGAAGAGGGAGGGAGGATGGGGAAAGGAGGGAAGAATGATGGAAGGAAGGGAGAGGGGGAAGGGGAGGGGAAGAGGGAGAGAGGATGGGGAAAGGGAGAGAGAGGGTGAGGGAGGAGGGGGAATGGGGAAGAAAGATGGAAGGGACAGAAAGAGAGAGGGTGAGGTGAGGGGAGAAAAGGAACGGAATGAAAGAAGGGTGACAAAGAGTGGAGAGAGAGGGGGGAGAGGAGGGAGCAGGGTGAGGGAAGTGATAGGAAGACTGACTGGTGGAAGGGAAGAGGGAGGGAAAGAAGGGAAAGGAGGGAGGAGGAGGAGGGAGAGGAGTGGGGGATGGAGGAAAGATGGGGGAGATTGGTGAGAATGGGAGGGGAGAAAGGATGAGGAAAAAGAGAGAGGGGAAAGTGGAGAGGAAGAGTTGGAGAGGGGGAGGAGAAGAAGGAAGAAAAAAAGGAGGAAAGAAAAGGTAAGGAGAAAGGGGGAAGTGGAGGAAGATCTATGGGGAGAGGGTTAAAAGAGGTGGAGAAAAGAGGAAGGTGGAGGAAAGAGAAAGGTGGAGATAGGGTGGAAGAGGATGAAGACAGGTGGAGGGTAAAGATAGATGGATGGATGGATCAATAAGTGAATGGACAGATGGGTGGATATGTGGATGAAAGGATGGCTGGATAGATGGATGGATGGATAAATGGATGAGCGGATGGATGGGTGTATATAATGTATGTATGTATGTATGTATGTCTGGCTGTGGTCTACCTACTGTACACTCGATTCCTCTCTGCACGAATGTCAAACTGCGTCTCCTTGGTTACTAGTCAAATCCAGCCTCCAATCTAACCAGTCCTGGCACCCCCTCACCTGAAAGGATTGGCTTTTGTGACATATAAAGGAGTTTTTCAGATAATAATAATAATAATAATAATAATAATAATAATAATGAATAATAATAATAATAAGTTTTTATTTAACAATGTAAAATTTTAAATGCCATTTTTATCGTGTTATCGTGTTAATACAGATAGATAGATAGATAGATAGATAGAGAGAGAGAGAGAGAGAGAGAGAGAGAGAGAGAGATTGGAGGAACGTAGGAAAGCTCTCAGGGTAAGTGGAGGAGGGATCAAGAAGGGCTACTTTCCTCCCCCCTCCCCCTCCCCCACCCCTCCCCCACCCCTCCCCCCAGTTCAGATGATCGCCCCCCTTTATAATGCACCTCCTTACCCCCTCCCTCCCCCTCCCTCTTTCCCTCCCTCTCCCCTTCCCCTATTCCACTCTTTTTCTCCCCACTTTCTTGCATCTCTTTCTTTAACTTTCTCTCTCTCTCTCTCTCTCTCTCTCTCCATTTTTCAACTTCCCAGTCTTTTCTTCTCTTCCTCCAATCCCCTCCTCAGTTTCAAATCCCTCTCTCTCTCTCTTTCTCCCTCCTTCCTCGTCTCCCTTGCTCCCTCCCTCCCTTCCTCCCTCACTCTTTCACTTAATTTCATTTCCTAAGTTAAAGAAAGGCTCAGTTTGTGTTTGTCTGTCTTTGCTTGTCTGTTTGTCTGTCTGTCTCTGTCTGTCTGTCTGTCTGTCTGTCTGTCTGTCTGTCTCTCTCTCTCTCTCTCTCTCTCTCCTTTCCTTCCCTTCATTCTTCCCCCACACCCCCTTTCCCTTCTCTCCCCTCTTCCTTCTGCCCCTCATTTACTACCTCCTTTCATTTTTTCCTCCTCCTCCTCCTCCTCTTCCTCCTCCCTTTTTATCTCCTCCACTTCCTTTCCTTTCTTTGCTCCCTCCCCATCTCCCTCCTTTTCCCCTCATCTTCCCCTCTCTTTCCCCTCCTCACCCTATTCCAACTCTTTTCACTTCCTACCCCCTTCCTTCTCTCTGTCTGTCTGTCTGTCTGTCTGTCTCTCTCTCTCTCTCTCTCTCTCTCTCTCTCTCTCTCTCTTTCTCTCTCTCTTACACCATTTAAGTTATTGGGGTGCCGCTAAAATAGTGAAGGCTTGGAACGTCTTGAAGGAATCACCCTTAAGACGAAGACAGGCAGAATTAGGGGAGGGGAGGGGAGGGGTGGGGAGGGGAGGGGAGGGGAGGAGGAGAGAAACAGGAGAGGGAAAATGATGGGATGGGATGGGAAGAAAGAAGGAGGAGAGGAAGGGGAGGGGAGGAAGGCAAGAGGGAAGGGGAGGGAGAGGGGATGGGAGGGATCATCATCATCATCATCATCATCATCATCACTGCAGAAAAAAAAATACATCCACCCTTTCTCCACTCTGACCAATTGGTTGTTAGCCCGTTCCCTGCCAATCAATCCTGTTTCCAGCCTAAACCCCCCCTGTGTCTGGGTCCCTGCCAATCTCATCCTCGCACTCCATATCCCTGTCACACTCTGTCATCTTAGTTGTCGTCGTTTTTATGTCTAATTATTTCACCACGACGACAGCATTTATGGTCTGTCTTGCTGGTGTTTTGAAAAGCTTATTATTATTATTATTATTATTATTATTATTATTATCACCCAATTTTCCTAACACTGCAGAATAATAATAATAATCATTATCATCATCCAATTTTCCGAAGAGCGCAGAATCATCATCATCATCACGACCACGACCATTACCACCATCATCATCATCATCATCATCATCATCTCTGCTCTCCCCACTCGGCCACACCCTCCCTCCTGTTGGCAACGAGGCGGAAAGAAGGTGAAGGTGAGGCAAGGTGAGAGGGGGGAGAGGGAGGGGAAGAGAGGAGGGGAAGAGTCAATGGGATTTCTAGTCTGGCGCCAGAGAGAGGGGGGGGAGGGAGGGAGGGAGAGGAAGGGATGAGAGGGAGAAGGAGGGAGGAGTGGGAGAAGGAGGAGGGAGGAAAGGAAGGATGAAAGGATGGAAAGGAGAGGGAAGAGGAAGAAGGATGAAAGTAAAATGGTTAAGAGAAGGAAGGAAGGAGCAGGAGAGGGAAGACTAAGAAGGAAGGGAGGAATTAAGAGGAGGGAAGGAGGGAGTGAAAAATGGGGGGAGGGAAGAGGAAGGAAAGAGGGAGGGAAAGAGTGAAAGAGGGAGGAAGGAGGAAGGGAGACGGGAGAAGAGAAACAGGGATGGATATGGGAAAGTAGGAGGGAAGAAAGAAGGGAGGGAGGGAAGAAGGGTGACACATGAGGAGAGAGAGAAGGAGAGAAGGGAGAGGAAAAGAGGAGGAGGGAAGACAGAGGGAGAAAGAGAGAGGGTGAAGGAAGAGGGAGAAAGGAAGGACGGAAGAGGGAGGGAGGGAAGGAGAAAAGGAAGGAGGGAGGGGAGGAGAGGGGGAGGGAAGGAAGTGAGGAAAGAGAAGCTACCTGGAACCCATAGGATGATTCACACACACACACACACACACACACACACACACACACACACACACACACACACACATTCCAACTCATGGAATCTCCCACCCATACATTCCCATACACCTACGCACTCACACACATACTTCCAGGAAAACACGCACATATGCACACACTCTTCCAAGAAACACACACACACACACACACACACACACACACACACACACACACACACACACACACACACACACACATTCCGACTCATGGATTTCCCCACCCATACATTCCCATACACATACACGCACACACACACACATACCTTCCCATACACATACGTAAGCACATACACACTTCCAGGAAAACACACACACACACACACACACACACACACACACACACACACACACACACACAGTTAGGAAAGTGAGGGGGAGATGAGGGGAGGATGAAGTGAGGGGAGATGAGGTAGGGGAGAAAGAGGTGAGGGGAGGAGGATGTGAGGGGAGGAGGAGGTGGGGGGAGATGAGGTAGGATAGTGAGGGGTGAGGCGAGGTAAGGGATGAGGGGAGATGAGGGGATTAAGAGAAGTGGAGGGATTAGATGAAGCGAGGGGAGAAGAGGATGGGAGATGTGAGGGGAGAGGAGGGGAGACGAGGAGTGAGGTGAGGAGTGTGTGGAGGATGAAAAGAAGGGAGAAAAAGGCTATGTGACGGGAAATAAGGAGGTGAGGTGAGGGGAAGGAGGAGATGAGGGGTGAAAGGAGGGGAGGGAAAGGAGGAAAAGGTGTGACAGAAGGAGAGGGGAGTGAAAGGGGGATGAGGAGAGGGGAGATGAAGGGAGGGGAGATGAAGAGAGGGGAGATGAAGAGAGGGGAGATGAAGGGAGGGGAGATGAAGAGAGGGGAGATGAAGAAAGGGGAGATGAAGAAAGGGGAGATGAAGGGAGGGGAGATGAAGAGAGGGGAGATGAAGAGAGGGGAGATGAAGAGAGAAGAGATGAAGAGAGGGGAGATGAGAAGATATGAGGGGGGAAAATCGGGGGGGAGAGGGGTGTCAGGGGGGAATATGATGTGTCAGGAAGAAGAGGTGCGTCAGATGGGGTGACGGGGAGGGGAGGGGTGCCGGCGTCAAAACGGGGAGGGAAGGGGAGGGGGAGGGGGTGCCGGCGTCAGATCCAGCCTCCCTCCCCTCCCCCCAAAGGGTCGATATTGGCGCCAGTGCCAGGACCACGTGACTCATCGCACCCCCCGCCTCCCCTCCCCTCCCCCTCCCTTATCCTGGAAACCCTCCCTCTAAATCTACCTTCCTTCCTACCTTTCCCCCTCCCTTTACCGCCCCCATTCCATCCTCTCCCCCTCCCCTACCTTTCCTCCCCCTCCCCTACCTCTACTACCTCTCCTCCCCCTCCCCTCCCCTCTCCCACTCCCCTCCCTCCCCACCCCCCACTCACAGACTCCAAATCTTTCCCTCTGACTCCCTCAGTGACGTCACAGCCACGTCACACTGGCATCCATGACGTCATTGATAGATTACAAAAAATTATCTACTATCTATGCATCTATCTACGTATATCTATCCAATTACCTATCTATATCAATCTCGCTGTCTATGTACCTGTCTTCCTTTTTAATCAAGCTGTCTATCGATCAATCCATTTTACCTACCTATCTATCTATCTATATATCTATCTATTTATCTAGATAGATAGATACCCCTCCATCCATCTCCATTTTGTGTATATATTTTTAAGGGGGAACTGGGCTAACTGGGGTGGGACTGGATCTCCTTGGTTACTAGTCAAATCCACCCTCCCATCCACTAACACCTGGTCATCGGTAGGAAGGGGTTAGGGCGAAAAAAAGTATATTATTGTGTATCGTCATCATCATCACCATCACCATCATCACCATCACCATCATCATCATCATCACCACCTTTATCATCATTATAATCTTTGTCTTCCCTTCATCATCTTCCTATCATCATCACTAACATCTTCCTCTTCCTCTTCCTCCTCCTCCTCCTCAGCATCATCACTATCATCATCTCTCCTCATCACCACCATCTTCATCACCATCATTCTCCCATCGTCATTAATCCGGCAAGCTTACCAACCCCCCACTAGAGGACGGGGGAGGGGAGGGGAGGGGAGGGGAGGGGAGGGGAGGGGAGAGGAGAGAAGGAGTGGGGAGGGGAGAGGAGAGGAGGAGTGGGGAGGAGAGAGGAGATGAGGGGAAAGAAGGGGAGTGAAGACGGAGGAGAAGGAAATTTGGGAATGGGAATCTGAGAGAGAGAGAGAGAGAAGGAAGCTGTAGGTAGAGGTCAGGGAGGAGAGGGGAGGGGCAGGGGGAGGGTGATAGGGGTCAAGTGAGGGTGAGGGATAGGGGAAGGGGAAGTGAAGCGGTAGAGGGGCAGGGGAGGGGTAGGGGAAAGTGGTAGGGGTCAAGGGAGAGGGAGGGGGAGTAGGGGGAGGGGAGGAGGGGGAGGGGGGTACTTCCTTCCTGTTACCCCCACAAAGGAAATTAAAATCACAACCAAATCGCTAAGAAAAACATGAGAGAGACACGAGGGAGGGGAGGGGAGGGGAGGGGAGGGGAGGGGAGGGGAGGGGAGGGGAGGGGGAAGGGGAAGGTAGGGGAGGAATATGATAAACAAGCTGGGAGAGGGAAGGAGAAATGGAAAATAGGACGAGAAGGGGGGTGGGGAAGGGGATGAGAGGGAGTGGAAGAGGAGCGTGAAGGAAGTAGGAGTGAAGGAAGTAAGGAAAAGGAGGGAAGGAAGAAGAAGGGAAGGAAGGAGGAGGGAAGGAAGTAGCAAGGGGGAAAGTAGGAGGGAAGGAAGTAGCAAGGAGGAAAGTAGGAGGGAGGGAAGAAGGAAGTCTAGCAGTAACGTCTTAAGAAAACCACAAGGAACCGTAAATTCTTAGTGTCTACGTTCCCTTTTCTCGTATCTCTATCTATCTATCTATCCAGCCATCTATTTATCTTTATCTATCTTTATATGTAAATTAGCATCTACATCAGTGTCTCCATCTCTACCCAATTCCCTCCACCTCTCTCTCTCTCTCTCTCTCCCTCTCTCTCTCAGGGGGTGGGGTGGGTGTGACTCGCTAACAATGCCGTCATCAAGCGCTTATCCTTAGCACAAACTGCTACCCGAATGAGGTAGAGCGAGAGGGAGAGAGAGAGAGAGAGAGAGAGAGAGAGAGAGAGAGGGAGAGAGAGAGAGAGAGAGAGAGAGAGAGATGAGGAAGTGAAGGGAGGGAGGGAAAAGAAGGAATCAGGGAGAGAGGGAGGGAGGGAGAAGGACCATTGTGAAGGGAGGAAAAAAATTGTAGGAAGTTTGAAAGGAAGGAAGAGGGGAAGTAAAGGGGGAGGGAGAGAGAGAGAGAGAGAGAGAGAGAGAGAGAGAGAGAGAGAGAGAGAGAGAGAGAGAGAACCAAAACAACTGAAGGAAATGAATGAAAGTGAAGGAGAGATAAATAAAACGAAAAAAAGGAGAAATGAAAGAGAAAATGATGGAAAATGAAGGAAATGAAAAAAGTGAAATGAAAGAAATGAATGAAGGAAGTGACATAACCCGACCCGACTCATCTCATTTGCATCATAATTAGTGGAGTCATTCAGTCCCTAGGCCCCGTAAAATGTGAGAGAGAGAGAGAGAGAGAGAGAGAGAGAGAGAGAGAGAGAGAGAGAGAGAGAGAGAGAGAGAGAGAGAGAGAGAGAGAGAGAGAGAGAGAGAGAGAGGGGGAGAGAGAGAGAGAGAGAGAGAATACTTTGAAGAGGATATTGATGATAAGGAAGTAAAGAAGAGAAGGAAGAAAATGAAGACGAGAGGAGGAGGAGGAGGAGGAGGAGGAGGTGGTGCTGGGGTAATTAGGAGAAGGAGAGGGAGAGAATTTTATGAGGTGTGAGAAGAGGAGGAGCAGGAGGAGGAGGAGGAAAGAAGAGAAAGGAAGGAAAGAAGGAAAAAATGAAGACTGGAGGAAGATAGAAGATAAAATATAGCTTTAACTATATTCTCTCGTTCACACACACACACACACACACACACACACTATTTCTCACCTGTATGAATCCTTCCTTATCACCTTGAGTCATGACCTACCTGAGCATAACAATAATAATAATAATAATAATAATAATAATAATAATAATAATGCTGGTACTATACTCTTCTTACTTTAACTTGGGCCAAATTTTTCCTCTTCTTTATGTACTAGAATAAAAGGACAAGACAATATTAAAGATCTACACTCTTCAAGGCACTTCTTCGTGACTAGCATCACAATCTAGAGCTAATCAACTGTCAGAGCCGAGGACAGGACAGATGGACGTCAATTTTAGGCCAAGTTAGAGTGAAAGGAGTATAGTAATATAATGGAAAAAAATTAAAATAAAAAAATACAGGAAAAATTAACCAGACCCCCATTTTCTTTCACCCTCGTAGCAGTGACTTGTAGGGGAAACTATACGAAAAAGACGAAACTAAAGGGAGAGGAGCGAAAGGCAGTGAAAACTCTCCCAGTGCCAGTCCCGAACGTAACCTCCATTTCTCTGATTGTATCGATTGCTCTCTAAGTCGCATGAATAATATTGTTACAGGCTAGAAGGGGGAGGAGGGGGATTAAGGAGGGAGAGAGGGGAGTGATGGAGAGTATGGGTGAGTGGGTATTGAGGTGGGGAGAGAACAGGGAAAGTGTGGGAATGTGGAGGGGAAGGGAACTAGAGAAAGGGGAAGGGTAACAGTGCTAGAGTAAGGGGAGGAAGAGGTGGTGAAAGGGGAGGAAAGGAGGAAAGAAAGAGCAAGGGTGGAAGGTGGGGAGGGAAAGGGGAAGAGTGGAGGGGAGGAGAAGGGAAGAGAAGACGAGAGATGGTTACGAAGGAGTACAAAGGAAAGCAAACAGCAAAAGATGTATTGGTCCTTTCGTGGCTGTTTGGTGTAGGGAAGGTTATAACAAACAAGCCTATTCTATCAGTTAAAGACAAGGATAGAAAAGTAGGACGGCTCTCCCCCACCCACCAAACCCTCCAGGAAATAGAGAGGACCACCACACAGCACAGAAAAACTCACGGAAATTTTATAGGAAAGAGGGAAAGGAATTATAATCTAAACTACCTACCTGAGAGAGAGTAACTTTGTCAGTAATATTTATCAATGCTGTACTGCGGTTGAATATACAGGATATAAATAATACATATATGACTAGGAAAGTGTGTGTGTGTGTGTGTGTGTGTGTGTGTGTGTGTGTGTGTGTGTGTGTGTGTGTGTGTGTGTGTGTGTGTGTGTGTGTGTGTGAGAGAGAGAGAGAGAGAGAGAGAGAGAGAGAGAGAGGGTGAGCAGTGAGGGAGAAAGTCCGCCTCGCTCACTCTATTCACTCACACGCGCCCTGTCTCTATGGCCCGGAAGTTCCTATGGCCGGCCCTGTGTGGAAGAGAGAGAGAGAGAGAGAGAGAGAGAGAGAGAGAGAGAGAGAGAGAGAGAGAGAGAGAGGACAGTGTGAGAGAGTGAAAGAGAGCTGGAAGTGTGGGCATGTAAGACAGAGTGAGAGAAAGCTAGATGTGAGGAAATGTGAGAGAGTAAGCGAAGTGTGGGAATGAGAGAGAGAGAGAGAGAGAGAGAGAGAGAGAGAGAGAGAGAGAGAGAGAGAGAGAGAGAGAGAGAGACAGAGAGAGAGAGAGAGGAATGATTTTTTAGCTACTTTACTAATGTCTCAAATTTAATTACAATTCTCTCTCTCTCTCTCTCTCTCTCTCACTCTCTCTCTCTCTCTCTCTCTCTCTCTCTCTCTCTCCTACATTACTACCAAAGCCATCTATTCCATTATACCCTCCCCCTCCCCCCCTCTCTCTCTCTTTCCCCTCACTTCCTCTTCCATATCTTCCCCTCATTCCTGACCCTATTCAGTGCCCTTTTCTGTCTGTCTGTCTGTCTGTCTGTCCGTCTCTCTCTCTCTCTCTCTCTCTCTCTCTCTCTCTCTCTCTCTCTCTCTCTCTCTCGTATTATTATTTATTACGCCCCTTTCTTCTCCCCTCTCCCCTCTCTTTCTCTCCCCATCTCCCCATGCATTCCTTCTCCCCCCTTCACTCTTTCCCTCATTCTCTTTTCCCTTCTCTGCCATTGCTTTCCTTCCTTCAACCTCCCTTACCTCTCCCTCTCCTTTCTCCTCTCTCCCCTAATCCTACCTTCCTTACCTTTCTTTCCCCTCTCTGCCTCCCCTCATCCCACGCAGTCCTCTCCCTTCCACCCTCCCTTTCCCATCCTCCCCTCATCCCAACCTTCCTTACCCCTCATTTTCCTTTCCCCTCCCCTTCCCCTCACTTATGCACCTCACCATTCCTCTTCCGACCCCCTTCCCCCTTCCCCTCCACCACCTACTTCCCCTCACCCTAATGTCTCGTATCCCTCATCTCCCTTTCCCCTCACTTCCCTCACTCCAACCTTCCTTACCCCTCATTCTCCTTCCTTTCCCTTCCCTAACACGTGCATCCCCCATCGTCCCTCTTCCGGCCCCCCTGCCCATTTCCCCTCCCCTCATCTCCCCTCACTTCCCCTCCTCAGAGTAATTGATTCAGTTTTTCGGTCGCCTCTGGTTGACTTGAGCCTTTGTCACCCCCTCACCCCTACCCTTTCTCCCCCTCACCCCATCTCCTCTTCCCCCACCCCCTCACCCCTAAACCCTGACCCATTCTTACCCACGCTCTTGTGTGTGTGTGTGTGTGTGTGTGTGTGTGAGAGAGAGAGAGAGAGAGAGAGAGAGAGAGAGAGAGAGAGAGAGAGAGAGAGAGAGAGAGAGAGAGAGAGAGAATTCCTACGTGTATTTATAATCCACACACACACACACACACACACACACACACACACACACACACAACACTGGGCTGGGGTCTTCCGGGGGCACGCATCGGAGGGGTCGGTGGGTGGGGAGAGAGCTGGACTTATGATTTGTATTTATCTTTATTTTATTTTATTTTTGTATTTCAGTGTTGTTGTTGGTGTTTGTTATTATTATTATTATTATTATTATTATTAATTTGGGTGGGAGAGGGAGGGGAGCAGGGGGTCGGGTGGTGGAGTGTCTGTCTGTCTGTCTGTCTGTCTATCTCTGTCTGTCTGTCTGTCTGTCTGTCTCTGTCTGTCTGTCTGTCTCTGTCTGTCTGTCTCTCTCATGGTATTCCTCCTATACAACAATACATTCAGTAGACCGTAGGGGGAGACCACATCTGCGTTTGGTCTTACTTGTACTCCTCTCACCTCCCCTCTCCTTTCCCCTCACCTCCTCTCCCCTCACTCGTGTACCCTTCCCTCCCCTCCCTCACTATCTTCATGGACACCCCTACCATTTCCCCTCCCTCCCTCTCCTTTCCCCTCACTGCTGTACCCTTCCCTTCCCGCCTCTTTCTTCATGGATTCCCCCTCCCATTTCTCCCCTCATCCCTCTAGTCTTTCTTCCCTCCTCCTCCCTTTCCCTTTCCCCCTCCTCCACACACACACACACACACACACACACACACACACACACACAAATTACCTCCAACACCTTCAAGTCTTCAGCCAATCTTAAGACAAATTAATCTCCAGAAATAAGAAGGAATTAAAGAGAAAAAAAAAATAACTTACGAAGGATGAGATTCACCCCCTTCCCCTACCCCTTTAGCCCCTTCCCCCTACCCCCTTAGCCCCCTCCCCTATCCCTTAACCCCTTCCCGTTTGCCCCTTAACCCATTAGTAAAAAAACCCGCGATGAGGGTCCCACCAATTTATCCTACACAGTCTTGGGTAATCACAGCTGGTTTTTGTGGGGAGGGGAGGGGAGGGGAGGGGAAAAGGAGGGGGAGGGGAGGGGTCGTCTTTGAATAAGTTTAATGGAATTTTAATGGAAACTCCAATAGCAGGGAATATCTGAAACGGGGAGTCAATGGCTATAAAGATCCCCCACCCCCCTTACCTTACCCCCTCACCCCCACTCCCTTACTACTCCCGACCCACCCCCTACCTTACTTCCCCACCCCCCCACCCACTCCCTTACTTCTACCCCACCCATCTCCCCTTTACTCTCTCATTCATTCCTCATTCCTCTTCCTCCCTCACCTATCATCCTCTCTCTCCCCTACCCCCTCATACTCCCCCACCCCTCTCCCTCCCTTACCCCCATTCACCTATTCCCTTCCTCCCCATCACACATCTCATCTCCGCCTACCTCCCTCTCCCCCTCCTCCTCCCACACCTCATCTCTTCCCTCCCCTCCCGTACCCCCTCCCTCTCCCCACCTCAATTTGGCTTCATTCATCCCCCCCTTATCTTGGCATCCTGGGCAAAGTTTGTATCGGTGTGTCGGGGTGATAAATGGGGAGCTGATAGACTCCCCCTCACCCTGTCACCCCCCTCACCCCCTCATCCCTCATCCCCTCACCCCTTCTAACCCCTCACATCACCCTATCCCTTCACCATTCAACCCACATCCCCTCACCCCTCCTCACTCCATCCCCCTCTCACCCCCATACAACCCCCCCCCCGATTTACGTTTGAGAGCATGTAGGGAAGGGGAGGGGAGGGGTACAGAATGAGGGGAAGGGAGAGGGGGAGAGGAGTGGAAGGGGAGAAGGGAAGAGGAGGGGGAGGGGAGGTAGGGAGAGGAGAGGGGAGTTAATGAGAGGGGAAAGAGGGAGAGAGGGTACAAGGATAGGGTAAAAACTGAGAGAGAGAGAGAGAGAGAGAGAGAGAGAGGAAATGAATGGGAGAATTAAAGTGAGGCATGAACAGGTGGTTGAAAGAGAGAGAGAGAGAGAGAGAGAGAGAGAGAGAGAGAGAGAGAGAGAGACACACACACACACACACACACACACACACATATTCCTTTACTATTTTATTTTACAATCTCTCTCTCTCTCTCTCTCTCTCTCTCTCTCTCTCTCTCTCATACTGTACAATTCCCCCTCCTCCTCCTCATCTCTCTATCACCCTGTCCACCACTTCTACCTTACCCCTCCTGTCCGTCTCTCCCTCCCCTCCCCCTTCTCCATCCGCCTCCCCCTTTCTCTTCCTCTCATTCCTTCGCCCATTTCTACCTCCCCCTTATTCCATCCTCTCCTCCATCCCCCTCATACTCCTTCCACCCTACGTAACCCTCTTCCTTCCCCTCTCCATCCCCTTCCTTCTCCTCCCCCGACGTAACCCTCTCCTCTCCCCTCCCCCATCCCCTTCCTTCTCCTCCCCCTACGTAACCCTCCCCACTCCCATCCCCTTCCATCTTCTTCTTCTCCTTCCCCTACGTAACCTCCTCCCCCCTCTCCTTCCATCCTCTCCCCGATTCCCTTCCTTCTCCTCCCCCTACGTAACCCTCCCCTCTCCCCTCCCCCTACGTAACCCTCCCCTCCCCTCCCCCAACACGATATCACAGACAGTGGTTCCCGATAAAAGGTTCAAATTGATTCATTATTACTGCCGCGACCCGGGATTGGGGGAGGGGGGGAGGGGAGAGGTGGGGAGGGGAGGGGAGGGGGCAAGGAATTTAGGCCCCTCTTTCTTCTTCATCTTATACCTGCTCCTCCTCCTCCTCCTCCTCTTCTTCTTTTTTTCTTCTTCTTCTTCTTCTTCTCCTCCTCCTCCTTCTTTTCTCCTTCTTCTTCTTCTCTTCCTTCTTCTTCTTCATATTCCTCTTTGTCTTCTTTATCACCTCATTCTACTTTCTTTCACTTCGTCCTTTCTCCTTTTCTTCTCTCCGCCCTCCTCCTCCTTGGTTCTTTCCTTCAAACTTCCCTCATGCCTCCCTCCACTCTTCCTTCCTCTTCTTTCACTCCTTACGTATTTCTCTCTCTCTCTCTCTCTCTCTCTCTCTCTCTCTCTCTCTCTCTCTCAGCTTAACAATCACGAGTATAAATCCGTCAAATTACAGAGCTGAGAGAGAGAGAGAGAGAGAGAGAGAGAGAGAGAGAGAGAGAGAGAGAATGTATGTGTGTATGTACGTATGTGTGTGTGTGTGTGTGTGTGTGTGTGTGTGTGTGTGTGTGTGTGTGTGTGTGTGTGTGTGTGTGTGTGTGTGTGTGTGTGTGTGTGTGTGTGTGTGTGTGTCAGAGGGGTCCTACTGTTAATCCACACACCACAAGATCGAGTCCCAGCCAATCAAGTGAACCAACCATTGCAATTAAATCTAAGTTGTTATAAATTCCTCTATGCAGTAAAATCACCTTCGCCCTTGCCATTGCACAGGTGAGGTTTGCAATGAGGCACAGGTAGGTAGGGTGAGGTAATGTGAGGCAGGTAAGGTGAGGGCAGGTAAGGTGAGGTAGGTAGGGTGAGGTAGGTAAGGTGAGGTAGGTAGGGTGAGGTAGGTAAGGTGAGGTAGGTAGGGTGAGGTAGGTAAGGTGAGGTAGGTAGGGTGAGGTAGGTAAGGTGAGGTGGGTAGGGTGAGGTAAGGTGAGACAGGTAGGGTGAGCCAGGTAAGATGAGGTGGGTAGGGTGAGGTAGGTAGGGTAAGGTAGGTAAGGTGAAAGAAGGTGAGAAGGGTGAGGTAAGGTAAGGAAGGCAAGCTAAGGTTGGGTAAGGCACGCTGAGGTAGGGGAAGGTAAATAGGATGAGGCAGGTAAGGTAGGACAGGGTAGGCAAGGCGAGGTTGGGTGACGTGGACAGGGTAAGAGAGGATAAGGTAGGGTGAGGTAGGGGAAGGTAGGTAGGGTAAGGTAGGGTGAGGTCAAGATATGGTGAGGGTAAGGCAGATAGGTAGCCACGGTAAGGCAGGATGAATAAAGGTAAATCAAGGTGAGGCAGGAATGGTGAGGTAGGCATGGGATGCAGGAAGGATGAGGCAGGGTGATGAGGTAGGCATGGGATGCAGGAAGGATGAGGCAGGGTGGTGAGGTAGATAGGGTGAGGCAGGAATGGTGAGGTAGACATGGGAAGCAGAAAGTATGAGGCAGGGTCGTGAGGTAGGCAGGGTGAGGCAGGAATGGTGAGGTAGGCAGGTACTGTCTGGAATCACCGGCTATTTGGTACAAGCATCGAGAGGGGTAGGCATGAATTTGCTGGGTGCGGCAGAGAGAGTGTGAGGCAGGGGTTAGGCAGGGTATATTGCACTGTGACGTTGGGATGAGGCAGCAGTTAGGCAGGGGTGAGGCAGGGGATATTGCAGTGTGAGGTAAGGTATGTTGGAGTGTGAGGGAGGGTTGGGGAAAAGGTGAGGCAGAATTTAAGCAGGTGTGGGGCTGGGGTCAGATAGGGGTGAGGCAGTAGTTGGAAAGAGATGAGAAAGGTAAGGCAGAAGTGAGGTAACTGTTAGGTAAGAGTGAGGCAGGGACTGAGTAGAGGTGAGGCAGGGGAAGGGAGGGATAAGAGGACATATCAGCGAGTATATCAAAGGGTAAGGCAGTGAGTGAGGCACCGGTGAGGAGAAGTGAGGCAGAGGATAAGGCACAGGTGAGGCAGGGGTAAGGTAGACGGTGAGCCAGGGAAAGAGAATCACTAGACAAAAAGAATAACAAATACATATATACATACATATACATTCAGTACGATTAACTACATACATACATACATACATACATACACAGACAGACATGCAGGCAAGAAAAATGAAAACATACAGGGAAAAAACATGAAACACACACACACACACACACACACACACACACACACACACACACACACACACACACACATGTAGGAGGGCTAACGAGCGTAGTGAAACCTTAACAAGCGGTTGAGGGGCAGGGAACGAGGGGGGTGGGGGGTTAGGGTGGGGGAGGGGAGGGAGGAAGGGGGGGAGAGATGAGGGAAAGGAGGCTGGAGGGGTTGAAAAGGGAGAGGATGGTGGGGGAAGGGTTAGAGAGAGAGAGAGAGAGAGAGAGAGAGAAAAGGGTAAGGAGAAATATTGGATGAGGGGGGAGATGGAAATTTGTCTGTTTACCTATCTATCTATCTGTCTGTCTGTCTGTCTGTCTGTCTACCTACCTACTTACCTACCTCCCTACCTACCTCACTGCCAAATCAGCTGACCTCCCTTCCCTCTATATAAACAATGAGAAACTCTATACCTCCCTCCCTCCCTCTCACTCTCTCTCTCTCTCTCTCTCTCTCTCTCTTCTACTGACAGATCGCCTACCATTTCCTCTCCATTTTTCCCCCTCCATTCTTCTTTCTCTCCTTATCCTCTCTCTCTCTCTCTCTATCTCTCATTTACTCCCTTTCTTGTCTTTCTCCATTCTTTTCCTATTCTCTTTTTCTTCTTCTCCCTCTTCTTCTTCTTCTCCCTCTTCTTCTTCTTCTCGTCCTCGTCCTCCTCCTCCTCATCATCATCATCATCCTCCTCCTCCTCCTCCTCATCATCATCATCATCAACCTGCCTTTCATTTTCTATATTTTATTCATGTCCTTCCCTCTCTCTTCCTCTTCCTCTCTCCCTTCTTCTTCCTCTTCCTCCCTACCGACGAGAACACACAAACGCAATAAAAGGGGAGAGGGAGAACCACTCAAGAGGAAAACGAAGAGAGGAAGGAAGGAAGGAAGGAAGGAAGGAAGGCGTGTAAAGAAAGGATGAATGAATGAATGAATGAATGAATGAATGATTGAAGGAAGAAAGGATGGAATGGATGCATACTAGGAAAAGAAGGAAGGAAGGAAAGAAGGAAGGAAGGAAGGAAGGAAGGAAGGAAAGAAAGGTGCAGGGCATGAGAAAAACAATGACTACATAAAAAGGAAAGTGAAGGAAGGGAAGGAAGAAAGGAAGGAAAACAAGGAAGAAGGAGGGAAGACAGGAGGGAAAGAAGGCAGGACAGGGTGGGTGGGGGGAGGGTGAGGATGGGGGTGGGCTGGAGGAGAGGGGGCGGAGGGGGTGAAGGGGTGGGTTGGGGAGGAGTGGGTCAGGGGCGAGAGGCAGGGTAAGGGTGAGTTTGGGGGTGGTGGGAGAGGCTGGGCGGGGGTGAGAGAAGGGTGGGGGATGGGTGAGGGTGGGGGGTGGTGGGTGGGGGGAGTGGGTGGGGGTGGTTGACGTGGATTGGACAAATTTCAATACTTTATTCTCGAGACTCTGGCGTATTCTTTTCATTACTACACCCTCAGACGTATTGGCCCTCCCGCTGTCTTCCTCCTGTCTTCCTCCTCTTAGCATCTGTCTTCCTCCTCTTAGCATCTTGTCTTCCTGCTGTCTTCTTCAGCATCTTCTCTTCCTCCTGGCCTTCGCTATCTTCTCTACGTCCTCCTCCTTATCTTCTTCCTCCTAAATCTCTAGTCTTCCTGTTTACTACCTCCTTAAGCATCTTGTCTTCTTCTTGTCTTCTCTACATCCTCTTTTCTTCTCTTTCTTACTCCCTTATGTATTTCCGTCTTGCAATCCTTTACTATATTTTTCTGTCTTCCTTTGTTATTTCTTTTTCTTGACGTTTCTTCTTCTCTCTTCTTTAAGCCTGTCTTCCTTATAACCTTCCTTTTCTTCCTTCCTCTTTCTCTCATTTCTTCCTTCCTCTTGTCTTCGTTGTTTTTATTCTTACGCTTTTTTCCTCTTGTTTTCCTCTCACTAACTCGTCTTCCTCCTTCCTCTTACTCTCCGTTGTCTTCCTGTCTTCCTCATTCTCTTCCTCCTTCTCCTGTCTTCTTTATTTTCCTCCCCCTCTTCCTTTCTTCATTGTGTTTTCACTGATCTTTTCTCCTCCTCCTCCTCCTACTAATACTACTACTCTTCCTTCTCCTCCTCCTCCTCCACCTCTTCCTCTTCCTCCTCCTCCTCCTCCTAAGTACGGTGCAGCGTTCCCGTCATCCTGAAATTGTGGTCTTCCGGAATCAACAGGAAGATGGCTCTCTCTCTCTCTCTCTCTCTCTCTCTCTCTCTCTCTCTTGTATCCCCCCCTTCTTTTTCTTAATTTTCTTTTCTTCCTTTTTCCCAGTTCTTTATAACCCCTCTCTCTCTCTCTGTCTCTGTCTGTCTGTCTGTCTCTCTCTCTCTCTCTCTCTCTCTCTCTCTCTCTCACCCAACTCCCATTCAATTTCCTTACCATCCCATCAACCACCCAACCATCCCATCCTCCCTTCTATAGCATCTTCTTCCTATCCCATCGTATTCTTTCCCATCCCACCTCCCCTTCCTTTCATCTCTCTCATCCCTCTATCCCATCCTGATTCATCCTATCCCATCCCTGTCAATCCTACCCCATCTCATCCCATCCCACCGTCTCCCATTCCACCTGACCTTCTCCCATCCCACCCCTATCCCACACCCCCTTCCTGATAACTCAAACTGACCATATCATTGTTAAGTTCAAATAAAAGCTGTATTATCCCATCCCATCCCATCCCATCGTTCACAATGTTATAATCTCCACTTCAAAACCAAGCCATCCCATCCTTTCCCCTCCTATCCCATCCCATCCCATATTCTTCTATCTGTCTTCTCGTCCCATTTCATCTCACCCTCTCTTCCATCCCATCCCATCTCACTCTACCTCCCATCTCATCCCACCCCACCCTGTCTCTCATCCCATCCCATCTCACTCTATCTCCCATCCCATCCCACCCCACCCTGTCTCCCATCCCATCCCATCCCACCTCACCCTCTCTCTCATCCCATCCCACCCTGTCTCCCATCCCATCCCTTTCCATACTCTTCTCCCTATCATATTTCCTTCCATCCCATCTCACCCCATCTCCATCCCATCCTACTTTCTTCTACCCCAGCTATTCTCCTATCCCACCCCATCCCATCCCATCTCCTATCCCATCCCATCCCAGAACCTACCTATCTTCTCCGATCCCATCCTATTTTCTTCCGCCCCATCCCATCCCATCCCACCCTACCTCCCATCCCATCCCACCCTATCTCTCATCCCATTCCACCTCACTGTATCTCCATCCCATCCTATTTTCTTCTCCCCCATCTTATCTCCCATCCCATCCCATCCCATCGCGTCCCAGATCGCCCTCTCATTGTTGTGTGCCGGATTGAAAACTAAGGCTGCTTTTGTCGGCTCTCACATACAGATGAGAGGGAATGAGTGGGCCCTGATTGAATTGGCCCAGATAAAGAGAGGGGGGGGGAGAGGGGATGGGGAGAGATGGAGGGGAAAGTAGAGAGAGAAGGGCGTGTGGGTGGGATGGTGGGTGGGGAAGAAAGCGAAGGGAAGGGGAGTTTGAATGAGGGGGAGTGTGGGTGATAGAAGTGAGAGGGGGTGGGGAGAGAAAGAGGAGGAGGAAGACAGGGGAGGGGGATTTTGGGTGAGGGAAAGAGGGAGTGGGAAGGGTAGGGTGAGGAGAGAGGGGTAGATGTAAGAAAAGGAAGGCGTGGAAGGAGAGAGAGAGAGAGAGAGAGAGAGAGAGAGGAAAGGGTGAGAATAAGGTACGATAAAGAAAAGAAAAAGGAAGGGGAAGTGAGAGAGAAGGGGTAAGAGGAAAAAGGAGGAGAGGGGGATGTGAGCCGAGGAAATGGGGAGAGGGAGAGGAGATGATGGAGGGGGAGAGGGAAGGGGAGTGGGGAGAGGGAGGGGGAGAAGGGAAAGGGAGGGGAAAGGGGGAGGTGAATGCCTTTTTCAGCTTCTTTCCCTCTTTTTTCCCCTCACCTTTTAAACTTTTCACTTTTTGACGCAGAGAGAGAGAGAGAGAGAGAGATTTGCATTACCCAACCGCCTTGCGAAGGAAGAGAGAAGTCGATCAGAATGAAGAGAATGAGATAGTAAGAGAGGACAGGGAAGGAAGGAAAGAGGAGAAGAAAGAAAGTTAGTGAGAAAAGGGAGAAATATAAAACCAAAGGGGGAACGAAGGGAGAAAGGAAGGAGGGAGAAAAGGAAGGAAAGAAGGAAGAAGGGAAGGAAGGAAGAAAGGAGGAAAATTACCTGTACACCCCTCACTTGCCTCCTCTCCCCTCTTTTCTTTCTCTCTCCCCTCCCTCACTCCCCCCAAGCAAGAAATAGTGTGAGGAAAAATGGGGAAAAGGAAAGAGAGAAAGGGGAATCTTGATACTTCCCCCTCTCTCTCTCTCTCTCTCTCTCTCTCTCTCTCTCGGGTCGTACGTATTACAATAAGGTAATGAAATTCCCCCGTGATCGCAAGGGTCGCAATAAGTCGTGAAGGAGGAGGAGGAGGAGGAGGCTGACAGAATGAATGAATGAACGAATGAAGAAAGGAAGGATGGAAAGTATTAATGTAGGAAGGAAGGAAGGAAGGAGGGTTAAGCATGGAAAAGTTTGATAAGGAATGAAGGAAAGAATTAAGGAATGAGACAGGAGAATAAGAAAAAGGAAATGAAGGAAGACCAACGAAGAAATCTGTCTGAATTCACACAAACCTCTTAGGAGTACTATTTACACCCCTCCTCCTCCCCTCCCCTCCCCTCCCCTTCCAGCATCATCCCCTCCCCATCCCTCCTTTGCCCCCTCCGCTCCCTACCTCCCGCACCCCCTCCCTCCCTTCCTCCCCCTTCAACTCCCTCTCACCTTCACCTTCACCTTCTTCTTCCCCTCCCTTCCTATCAACCCCTACCCTCTTCCCCTCCTCCACTGACTCCCCTTCCCACACTCTCCCTCTCCACCTCACGTCCTTCTCTCCCCCCCCTCTCCTTTCCCCTCCCCTCTCGTCCCTCCCACTCCTTAATCTCGTATTTACAACTGCTCCCCCCACACTCTCTCTCTGCGTCTCAAATTCCTGGAGGCCCCCCCCCCTCTCTCTCTCTCTCTCTCTCTCTCTCTCTCTCCTCTTAACCCCAGTAATTTTATTTTATCTCTACCCTAATCGCCTCATCCTCTCCCCTTTACCCCCTCCCCCTCTCGCTTTTACCCCCTTCCCCTTCCCTCCCTCTCCTCCCCTTTTCCCCTTTAACCCCCTCCCCTTCTCTCTTTTACCCCCCGTTTCCCTCCCCCTTCCCCCATCCCCCTTCCCCTTCCCTCCCCCACTCACTTCCCTTGCTCCCTCATCATCTCCCCCACCCTCTTTCCTTACTATTTTCTCCTGTAACTCATTTCCCCTTCCCCCTCTCCATGGCTTCCCCTGTCACTCCCCTCATCCCCTCTCCCCTTTGAAGCTTTACCCTCCCCTCCCCTCCCCTCCCTTTTAGCTCCCCTCTCTCTCTCCTACCCTCTCCCCTCTCTCCCCCTCTCCTTTCCCTTTTTTTTTCTCTCTCCAAACCCCCTCTTTCTCTAACTCCTTCCCTCTCCCCACTCCTTGCATCCCTTCCTCCCCTCCCCTCCCCTCCCCTCCCCTACCCCCTCTCATAACTCCCAGCTATTTTATATTCCACCCTCTTAAAATTCTCCCCCTCCCCCTCCCATCTCCCATCTCCCCAGTTTCCTTCCCTTTCCTCCCACCCTTCTCCCTTCTCTTGTTCTTCTCTCTCCCTTCCCCATTTTCCTCCCCTCATCCTAAACCTCCAATTCCCCTCCTCTTTTCCCCTCTTCACCCTCCCTCCTTTACGCTTAGGTTCCATCTCATCCCCCTAACCACCTTTTTCTCCCCTCCACTCCAAGCCTTTCTCCCACTCCTCTTCCCCTCCCCAGTTCCTTTCTCCTCCCCGCCTCTCTCTCTCTCTCTCTCTTTCTCACAATCCTTCTCTTAAGCCCCCTCCCCCTCCCTCTCCCCCCTCCCCATCTCTTAACCCCAAACTGTTTTATTTCCATCCACTAAACCTACAATTCCCCTCCCCTCCCCTCCCTTCCCCAGTACCTCCCCTCTTTCTCCCCCTTCCTTCCCTCCCTCACTCCCTTCTCTTACTCCCATCTACGTATCTTCTTCTTACTCTTCTTTTCTCCTCTTATTTATTGTGTCTTCTCCCTACACCTTAATTCCTCTTCTTATTCTTCCTCCCTTCCTACATCTCTTTCTCCTCCTCCTTCTCCTCCTCCTCCTCCTCCTTCTCTTCTTCTCATTTCCTTCACCTGTCATTTTCTTCATTTTCATCTAAGCTTATTATTTCCTTCGTTATTTACCTCTCTCTCTCTCTCTCTCTCTCTCTCTCTCTCTCTCTCTCATCATCTAATACACCATCTATCCATCTATAACTCCCTCTCTTTCCCCTCCCTCCTCTCCCTTCCCCTTTTCTCCCCTCCTCTCCCATCTTGTAATATACTATCTACATCATCTTTCTCCCTCTTCTTCCCCTCCCCCGCCCTCTTTCTCCCCTCCCTCCCCCTCCCTTCTTCTCCCCCTCTACATCCTCCCGTGAGTCCCAAATAATGACCAAGCAATTAAATATGCAAGGACTCATTTACATAGCCTTATCATTACGCTAGACGGGATTTTCTTGGCTGAGAGAGAGAGAGAGAGGGAGAGGAATGTGTGTGTGTGTGTGTGTGTGTGTGTGTGTGTGTGTGTGTGTGTGTGTGTGTGTGTGTGTGTGTGTGTGTGTGTGTTTAGCAAGAAATAAACAAACATGAAAAACACACTCCTAAAAATCCATGAAATTCTTAGGGTCACTCCCGCCGCATTTCACTTACTGGTGGGGGTGGGGGAGAGGTGATTGGGGAGGGGGGACGAGGGAGGGGAGAAAAAGCTAGAGGGGAGGATATGGGAAGGGGTGATGATGGGGAGGGGGAGACGGAAATGGAGGATGCAAAAGGGAGAGGGGAGGGACTGAGAAAAGGTAATGCGTATGGGAGAGGGGGGAAGGGGAGGAAAAGGGAGAGAAAGGGGCATGGGAGGGGGAGTAATAGGTAGGGGAAAGAAGGGGAGGGTGAAGGAAAGGGTTGAGAGAGAGAGATAGAGAGAAAGAGAGATAATATAAGTGAGAAAAGAAGAAAAAGAAGAGAAAGACGAAGAGGACACACACACACACACACACACACACACACACACACACACACACACACACACACACGTTCATCCGTACGTAAAGAAACCAGCGAAGACAAAGTGAAGAAAAACGATGGGTAAAGAAAAAACACGAGAAAAGAAAACAATATGAATGAGACCAAGACAAGAGAAGACAAATCAGCAAGAAACAAAGACAAAGAAGAGAACTACAGTGAAGACAAAGCAGTAACAGAAGAAGACAAGAGGAAGAAAACCTGACATAGCACTGTAGTTCAAGAAAATAAAGCCCAAGGCAGTAAAGACTAAAAGTAAAGACAAGATGAAGAGGTGAAGACAAAATGAAGAAAGGTGAAGTAAAAGAAACAGAGACATGACAACAACCAGATCAAGACAGAAAGGTAACACGGATCAAAACAAGGAGGAAGAAAAAGGGGAGGTAGTAGAAGAAGACAACATGAAGACAACTGCGGCTGTGGGTGGCGGTGCCGGAGTGGCTAGGGCGGCACATGCAAATCCTCTGGCCAGGGATACAATTAAGATTTTGATGGCGTGTCTTAAATCCTGCACCGGGGAGGGGAGGGGAGGGGAGGGGAGGGGAGGGGAGGGGGAGGGGAGGGGAGAGGAAGGAGGAAGGTGGAGATGAAATGGGGATAGAGTGAGAAGGAGGGGGTGGGGGAAGAAGGAGGGAAGGTGGGGAGGAAAAGGAGGTGGAGGAAGTGGAAAGTAGGGGAGATGGAGGAAGGGGAGTGAAAGGATGGAGGTGTGGGAGGAAGGCAGGAAGGTGGAGAGGAGAGGGAGATGAAGAAGAGGGGATGGGACAAGAAGGATAGGACGGAGAGAGGAAGGGATAGGACGGGGAAAGGAAAGCATAGTTGGGGGAGAGGAAGGGATAGGAGGTGAAGAGGAAGGGATAGGAGGGGGAGAGGAAGGGATAGGAGGTGAAGAGGAAGGGATAGGAGGGGGAGAGGAAGGGATAGGTTGGGGAGAGGAAGGGATAGGTTGGGGAGAGGAAGGGATAGGTTGGGGAGAGGAAGGGATAGGTTGGGGAGAGGAAGGGATAGGTTGGGGAGAGGAAAGATGGAAGGGAGAGAGGAAGGGATAGGATGGGGAGAGGCAGGGATAGGATGAGGAGAGGAAGGGATAGGAGGGGGAGAGGAAGGGACAGGTGGGGGAGAGGAAGGGATTCGAGAGGGAGGAAGGGAAAGAAGGGGAGAAGAAGGGATGGAATGGGAAGGGAAGGGGTGAGAGAGAATGGAGGGGGGAGGCTGAAAGGGGGAAGAAGTTAAGGAAGGGAGAGGGAGGGGGGGCAAGGGGGATGAAGGAGGAAGGGGATAGAAGGGGGAGAAGAGAGGGGAGAAAATTGGTAAGGAATGGGGAGGATAGACTGGGGTGAACAGATGAGGGTGTTGGGAAGGGAGGAATAAGAGGAGGAGATGGGAGAGAGAGAGAGAGAGAGAGAGAGAGAGAGAGAGAGAGAGAGAGAGAGAGAGAGAGAGAGAGAGAAGGGAGGAGGAAGTAGTTTGGGAGAGGAGGAGGGGAGAAAAATGGGGGTTAATTAGGGGAGAAGAGGGTAATAAAGGCAAGGGAAGGGAGGGGAGGGGGACAGAGAGGGGAGGGGAGGGGATGAGAGGGGAGGGGAGAAGAGGGGAGAGGATGAGAGGGGAGGGAAGGGGAGGGAGAAGAGGGGAGAAGGAGAGACTAAGGAAAAAGGGAGAGGGGAGGAGAGAAGAGACGAGGGGAGAGGAGGGGAAGGGAGGGAAGAAGGGAGAGGAGCGGGGGAGCGTGAAAGGGAGGGGGTATCTGGGGGCAAGGGAAAGGATGTAAGAACTCGTGGGGAGGGGAGAGGGGGGGAGGGGGAGGGAGGAGAGAGAAGGGGGGAGGGAGAGGTATAAGGGAGGAGAGGAGGAAGTGTAATAAAACAAAGGGAGGGAAGAAGGTACTTTGAGGGGGGGATGGATGGGGGGGAGGGAATGAGGCAAGGGGAGGAGGTAAGGTAAGGGGGAGGGGGAGGGAGGAGAGGGAGAGAAGGCGAGAAAAGAGGAGGGAGGGGTAGGGAGGGGAGGGGGATTTATGAGGGAGGGGGAAAGGAGGATTTCTTGAAGGGGGGAAGAAAGGGGAAAAGGGGCACTTAAAAGGGGAAAAATGAGGGGATTGCTGTAATTTAAGGGATGGAAGAGGGGAATGGTAATGAGAGAGAGAGAGAGAGAGAGAGAGAGAGAGAGAGAGAGAGAGAGAGAGAGAGAGAGATGGGCATGAGTAAGGCAGGGTATGGAAAGGGCAGCAAGGTGAGGCAGGGTAAGGCATGGTGAGGCAGGGTTAGGCAGCAGCTCAGCAGAGAGTGCGCTGACTTGCCGAACCTTTACCTTATATAACTCTAGCCGTCATGGGGGGAGGGGAGGAAGGAGGGAGGGAGGGAGGGAGTGGGAGAGGGAGGGGAGGTATGAGGGGGAGATGGGAGTTATATCATGAAAGAGGGAGGGGAGGGATTTTATGAGGGAGAGAAGGGTGTTTATGAGGGAGCGGGATTTACTAGGGAGGGGATTTGTACGTACTTTGCCAGCATAAGGAAGCGTTTATTCTCGCTATCACTCTCTCACAGGGCTGGTTCGATCTAACACTGGCCTTTACATGGACTGTTAGTTATATATATTTACAGCATATATGTTCTAGTATTGCTCTCTCTCTCTCTCTCTCACACACACACACACACACACACACACACACACACACACACACACACATAACCTCTTCCCTCCCTCGCCAGCTCTCATAAAATTCTCTCCTTTCTCACAATCGCTCACAAGATCTCCATTCCTCTCTCTCTCTCTCTCCCCCTCCGACTCCCCCATTCTCCTCCCCATCTCCTTTTCTCCCCACTCTTCCCCAATCACTCTTCTCCCCATTTCCCTCCTCCCTCTTCCTCTTTTCCCTTTCTTCGTCCTTCATCACTCCCCTCCTCCCTCTCGTAAGCCACCCATTTCTCTCCTCCTCCTCCTCCTCCTCCTCCTCCCCTTCTCCCCGGCAATCTGCGGGTGGGGAGGAAGCCTTGATAGTATAATTGTATAATACTCTATAATTTCTCACCCCGCATACATAAACATGAGTGGGTGGGGAGGGGAGAAGGGAGAAGGAGTGGGAGAACGAGGGAGAGGGAGAGGGGAGGGGAAATGGGAAAGGTAAGGGGAGAGATGACAGGGAGCGAAAAAGGGAAGGGGAGTGGGAGAGGAAGAATAAAATGGAAAGGGAAAGCGAGAGGGGAGAGAAGGCAGGGAGTGTGAAAGGGAAAGGGAGAGGGGAGGGAGGGAGGGAGAGAGAGAGAGAGAGAGAGAGAGAGAGAGAGAGAGAGAGAGAGAGAGAGAGAGAGAGAGCAAGTGATATAACAGACATGAATATTACTCAGTGAATCAGCAACAATAAGTCAGCGATAAAGTGAGACAGCTAAAGTTAGAGAAAAGAAAGACAGCAGATAAAAGAAAAACGCTAGAGATCGAGCAGGAAGATACGAGAAAGGACTAAAAGAAAAAATGAGAAAGAAAATAAAATTGTTAGTCCCTAATCTGAATAAATTTGACCTGCTAATTACTCAACGACTCCAACCATTTAATCACCTCGTTACAGGCCAATTAGATTTACTGCTACTACCTGTGTTATATGTTAATTACCCACTACCTTTGTTTTCCCTGTTCTTTCCTTTTGTCTGCTTCTCTTTCCTTCACCTTCTTTCTTCCTTTCTTCCTTATGCACCTTTCTTCCTGTTCCTTTTCGTCACCTTTCTTTTCCCTCCTCCTCCTTTCCTAACCCTTTCCTTCCTTTTCTCCTCCGCCTCTTCCTCTTCCTTTTTTCCTCTCTCCTTATCACTTACCCCTTTCCTTCTCTCCTTTGCCTCTCTTGCTCCTTCTCCTCCTCTACTTCTTTCTTCAACTTCTCTTCCTCTTCCTCCCCCTTTCTTCCTTCCCCTTTTCTCCGGGTTCTTCCTTATTTTTCATTTTCTTCCCGATTCCTCCACCTCCTCCTGATCCTAATCCTCCTCCTCCTCTCATATCCCCCCCTCCTTCTCCTCTCCTCTCTCCTCTCTTCCCCTCATCTCTTCCTCTCTCTCCCACCAGCATCATCTGCATATTCAATTTCCTTATCGCATTCCACCTTGGTTATCTTTTCTCTTAGTCCCCCCTTTTTTACTTTCTCCTTTCACTTCACATTTTCTTTTTGACTCTCTCTCTCGCTTCTTCCAGCCTTATCTGCTCCGTTTTTCTTATGCCTTCTCTCTCTCTCTCTCTCTCTCTCTCTCTCTCTCTCTCAACTTACTGCTGCTTGAGTGAGTGGGTAGTTTTTGTTTTGTTTTTCGTATTCGCTCTGTTATTTCCGAATCTCTCTCTCTCTCTCTCTCTCCTCCTCCCCCAATCCTCCCTCCCTTTCTCTCTCCTCTTCCATCCTCACTTTCTCCCTCTCTTTCTTTCCCTGTTCATCCTCCTCTCTTCCCATCCTTCCTCCCTCTACCTTTCTCTCTTCTTCCTGCTCAGAACTCTCTCCCCATCATGTCTCTCCCTTCCTCCTTCTCCTTCTGCCTACTTGTTTCTCCCTCTCTCTCTCTCTCTCTCTCTCGGCAGTAATTTTCTCTCTATCAGGACTGTGTCTCCCAAATTCCTCTCGTTCGGAGTAATTCTCTTTCCTCCTCCGTATTTGGCCCTTCCTCTCTCTCTCTCTCTTTCTCTCTCTCTCTCTCTCTCTCTCTCTCTCTCTCTCTGTAGTAGCTTCACTTTCAGCCCCACTTTCTACTCTCCTTCTAAATTTCCTCTCGGTATTCTACATCTACCGTGCTTCTCCCTTTTTTCCTGCACGGCTGTTTGTCGGAGGGTGCAGAGGGAGGGGGAGAGCCAACTTTTTTTCTTATTCTTTTCTACTGATATTGAGAAGTGATCATATGTATAGTCTGTATCTGTGACTATAATACACACACACACACACACACACACACACACACACACACACACACACACACACACACACACACTCTCTCTCTCTCTCTCTCCCCTCTTCCGGGCGGAGGGGAGAGACAAGAGCCTAATTCAGGGTATTTTTCCTCACTTCGGATGTGGACTGTATTTTTCTCACAGCCCCCCCCCCCCTCTCTCTCTCTCTCTCTCTCTCCCCTCTTCCGGGCGGAGGGGAGAGACAAGAGCCTAATTCAGGGTATTTTTCCTCACTTCGGATGTGGACTGTATTTTTCTCTCAGTCCCCCCCC
The DNA here is from genome assembly GCF_032717465.1 of Coenobita brevimanus. Lineage (NCBI taxonomy): Eukaryota > Metazoa > Arthropoda > Malacostraca > Decapoda > Coenobitidae > Coenobita > Coenobita brevimanus. The sequence goes on from NC_136975.1 coordinate 46,584,237, forward strand.
CCTCTCTCTCTCTCTCTCTCTCTCTCTCTCATATCTTTCTTTTTTTCTTTCATCTTTTCTATGTATCTTCCAACATACTTCCCCCCCCCCTCTCTCTCTCTCTCTCTCTCTCCTGGATTTTCCCTCCCTCCCTCCCTCCCTCCTCCCTCCCACTTGCTTTGTCCTTCTCTCCCTCTCTTTTTTCTCTTCCTCCCTCCATCATTTCCTCCCTCCTTCCTGCCTTCTCATCTCCATATTTTTCTCCCCTCCTCCTCCTCCCTTCCTCTGGCATCTTTCCTTCGCTCTTTCCCTCCTTCCTTCCTTCTTTTGTTTCATTCCCTTTTTTCTTCCTTCCTTCCTTCACTTCCTACTCATTCTTTCCTTTGTCCTTCATTTTCTTTGTCATTCCCTACTTCTTATCCTCCTTCCTTCATTTCCTTCCTCTTCCTTCATTTGTTCTTTCTTTTCATTTTCTTCCTTCCTTCCTTCCTTCACTTCCTTCTCCTAAGTCTTTTCATCTCTGCAGTTTTATTTTTCTCTCCCTCTTTCCTTCCTTATTTTCTCCCTCCCTCTACCTAAGGATAAGGGAAAAAAAAAGGGAGAGGAAAGAGAGAGGGGAGAAGACGGTAGCTGGGGGAGAAGGATGAGAGGAGGAAGTAAAGGGGAGAGAAAGGGGAGAGTGAGGGAAAGTAGAGGAAAGTGGAAGGGGGAAGAGGTAAGGTCAAGGGAAAGGGGTGGTAAATGGGGGAGGCAAAATGCGGGAGAGAAAAGGGGGAGGGGAAATTGTGAGTAAGGAAGAGGGGAGAAGGGGGGAGTGTGGGAATCAGAGGACAGGAAAAGAGAGGTGGAAGAGGAAGAAGGGGGAGAAGAGAGAGAGAAAAGAAGAGGGAGGGGAAGAAGAGGGGGGAGGAGAGATGGAGTTAGGCAAGAGGTATTTAAAAGGGGGATGGATGGAAAAGGAAAGGAGAGAAGAAGGAGGGAGAGAGAGAAGATGGAGAGAAGGAAGGGGAGAGGGAGAAGAAAGATGAGGAAGGAGGAGAAGGAGAAGGGAGAAGGAAGGGAGGAGGGGAAGAAGGAAGGAGGGGGAAGAAGAGGTGTAATCATTTCCATCACTCCGTTTTCTTTCCCCACCAAGACAACTTTTGAGGGGTAATTAGTCCATATTCTACCCATAGCAAGGTAGTTATAGCCAGTTACGCCTATTTTTATCATCCCTCTCAGAATAATCAACGCAGGATTCCTATATGATCGGGTTTTTGGAGGTAACTGAATATAACTGGGTGCAAAAATAGAGTGAGTGAGTGAGAGAGTGAGTGAGTGAGTGAGTACGGGAGAGACTGATTTACCTACTAACTAAATGATCCTGGCAACGTACACAAAATGCCATCGTACTTAAGAGGTAAATATTTCGATTATCTTAAGTTACCTAATGCAATGTTTCTCTGGCAATATCAGATTCTCAGATACTGACTGCGCTGAGCCGACCCCGTGCATTCTCTTCCTCTATTCACTTTCTTTTCCATATCATTCTTATGCATTTTCTTCTTTCTAGGTGCTAATATTCCGTACTACTTATATTTCCTCTTTTTCCTCGCTCTCTTTCATTTTTCCCACTTTCCTCTCTCTCTCTCTCTCTTTTCCTCCATTCATTCTCTCGTTCCTTCCTGCTTTCCCATTTATCTTTCCCCTTCCCATTTCTCTTCCCCTCCTTTCCCCTCTCCATTCCCTCCTCCCCTCCCCTCCCCTCCCCTCCCCTCCATACAAGCTGAACATCACAGCCAAAATAAAATGGGGAAAAATATTGAGAGAGAGAGAGAGAGAGAGAGAGAGAGAGAGAGAGAGAGAGAGAGAGAGAGAGAGAGAGAGAGAGGAAAAGAGAAGTGAGAGAAGAGTAAAAAGAAAAAGAAGAGGAATGAAGAGGAAAATGAGGCGGAAGAGAGAAGCAAAGGAGGAGATGAGAGAGAAAGAGGAGGAAAGGAGGAAAGCGACAGGGGAGAGATGAGGAGGAAGAAGAGGAATGAGGAGAGGAAAGAAGAAAAAAGAGGAGAAAGGAGAGGAAGGAAGGGAGGGAGGGAGGGAGGGAGGGGGAGAGAGAGAGAGAGAGAGAGAGAGAGAGAGAGAGAGAGAGAGAGAGAGAGAAATACGTTTATATTTTTACATTATTCTCTCTCTCTCTCTCTCTCTCTCAAATCCCCAATGACCTCTTCCATGATTCACCTATTGTCCTTCCCCTCATCCCCTCCCCTCACCTCCAATTCCATCATCATCACCACCTCCCCTCCTCTCCCCTCCCTTCCCTCACCCTCATTTCCCCTCATTCTCCTCTCACCCCGCACTTCCCCTCACTCCCACCTCTGTCATCATCACCATCATCTCCCTCCACTCCTCTCCCCTCACCTACTCTTCTCCCCTCCTTTCTCACAAACTTCTTTCCCCTCTTCCCTCTCCCATCATCTCCCCATTTCCCTCCCTCCAGTCATCTCACCTTCCTTCATTTTCTTCCTTCTCCCCTACTCATCTATCCCCTCCCTTCTTCTCCCCTCGCTTCCCCTCCCCATTCACCCCCCTTCTTTCCTTATCCCTCCCCTTTCTCCCCTACAACTCCTCCCCTCCTCTTTCCATTTCTTTTGTCTTGTTTTCTCCCCCCCTCATCTCCCCCTCCCCTCCTCTCCCCCCACACACCTGAGCCACAAAGGGGGGGTGGGGGGGCGGGACCCTCTCTGACAGCTCATATTAAGTCCCACGTCCGCACCTTGTTGGCCAGGAGGGGGCGACGCTCCCTAGAGACCCCCTGCCCCCCCTGACCCCCTCCCCGACCCCCCTGCTTCCCAACCCCCCTATCCCCCTCCCCGACCACTGAGACCCCTACCTCCTTCTCCCGCTCGTCCCCCTTCCCGTTTCCCCCTCCTATACTGTCTCGTCTCCCCTCCCCCTCTGTCCCCCCACCCCCTCTCTCCCCCTCTACACCCCTACGATCACTTCACCCCTCCCTTTACCCCCTCCCTCTGCCTTCTCTTCTCTCCTCTCCTTTCCCTCTTCTCTTTCTTTTCTCCTCTCTTCTTCTCTCCTCTCATTCCTCCTCTCCTCCGCCCCCTCCCCCTCTCCCCCATTCCCCTGCCCCCCCTAGAGACCAAGAACCCCTAACCTGAATCCCCCCCCTTCTCTCTCTCTCTCTCTCTCTCTCTCGTCCCCTTCCCATCTATTTCAATTTTTCCTCTCCTCTACCTATCTTTACATCTATCGAGTTTTATCTATCTATCTGTCTGTTTATCTGTATCTACATTGCTGCCTATGTTCTATCTTTTTTACAAACCAGTTTTTATATATAAATTGATAGCTATTTATTTATCTATTTACTTCTACCTATCTATCTATCTATATGTCTATCCAATTTTGTCCATGTGCATTCCTTCATCAATCAGTGTGTCTCTCTTTCAGTCTCTGTCTGTCTGTCTATCTCTATCTATCTACCCTATCTATCTATCTATCTAAATATCTATTCCTTGTCATCTTAATTTACTTTCATCTGAGCCTCCTGTCTTGTCAAATATATTCTTCCTGTTTTCCTTCCATTCCCTGTTTCCCTATACATTCCCATCCTTCTTTCATAACATTACGTTCCGTCATTCTCCCCACCTTCACCCCATCTCCCCCTCTCACTCACCCTCCCCTCCCAAGCCCCTCTCCCCCCCCCAAAAAAAAAGAAAAAAGAAAAGAACTGCTGACCATACTCTCTTTCCCCCTCCCTCAGTGTGCTTGTCTTGGGATCGTGTGTGTGTGTGTGTGTGTGTGTGTGTGTGTATGTGTGTGTGTGTGTGTGTGTGATATTGTGGTCACTTCAGATATGTATGTGGGGGTGTGAGTAGGGTGTGGAGGGAAAAGGTGTGTGGGTGGAGTGTGAGACAGAAGGAAGGTAAGTGGGGCGTGTGAGAGGGAATGTGTGTTGGGATGTGGGAAGGGTGTGTGTGTGTGTGTGTGTGTGTGTGTGTGTGTGTGTGTGTGTGTGTGTGTGTGTGTGTGTGTGTGTGTGTGTGTGTGTTAGGGTGTGGGAAGGGTGTGTGTGTTGTGGTGTGGGAGGGGGGTGTGGGAACGTGAAAGAGGTGTGCGGAGTGTGGGAGAGGGAAGGTGTGTGGGAATGTGGGAGGGGTGTGTGGGGTGTTTAAGTGTGTGTGTAGAAAGGAGTGTTGTGCGTGTGTATGTGGGGGTGTGTGGGGGGGGTGTTTTGGGTGTATGTGGATGAGTGACTGGTTGGAAAAGTATATGAAAGGGTATGTGTGGGCTATGTCGATATATTTGTGGGTGTGGGGAGTGGTGTGTGGGGGCGTGTGGAAGGAAGTGGGTTTGGAGGGATGTGTCGATGTGGGGGTTCGTGGAATGGGGGGTGGGAGGGGTATGGATGGGTGTGATGTGAAATTTCTTTCATCTCCCTCCTTCTAACCCACCTCTCTCTCTCTCGCTCTCTCCCTCTCTTCCCTCCTAACCTTTCTCTTCCTTTTCTCCTCCTCTTCCTCCTCCTCCTGCCCCTGCTCCATCTCCTCCTGCTCCTCCTCCTAACCCAGACACAATAAAAAGCTCTCCTCTCTCTTCCAGACACTTCCACGCATCCTTGTCTTCCCTATCACTCACATCTCTCTCTCTCTCTCTCTCCAACCAGCTCCCCCCCCATCCACCTCGCCCCTCTCCTAAAATACCAACAAAACATACCCATCCATCCCCCACCCACCTAGCCCCTATTCTTTCCTTCATCTTTTCTTTCAAACTCACTCTGCCCTTCCTCCGTTCCATACCTACCCCCCCTCCACCCTCCTTCCCCCTCCTCTCCCCACCTACTAAAACACCGACACAACCCCCTTCCCCACCTCCCCTCCAACCCCCGACACAACACAAATCCACCCATTCCCCCCCCCCATTCTCCCCTACATTCTTCTTTCAAACTCTCATCACTGTCCTTCCTCTCTATTTCATTCCTTCCTTCCCTTTCTCTCCAACCACCCCTCCCCCTCTCCCCTCTCATCTCTTCCCCCCCTCCTAAAACACCGACACAACACAAATTCACCCCTCCCACCCCCCTTCCATCTCCCATTCCAACCCACTAGCCAGCGATCGGAAGCTACTTTCTCACAATATTCCCCCCGCGGAGTGTGGCCTCGTCGCTCCGTCTTCGCCACCCTGTCGTCTCATAACCCGGCCTGCTGGGTGCTCATAACAGCGTCTCACAGCAATATGAGAACAGCAGCTAGGTGGGGGGAGTGCTGAGCTAGGCGCCCCCCACTCAGCATCGCCGGCGCAGGGGTGGGATGGGTGGAGGGAGGGGGCCGAGTGGAGGACGTGTGAGGGGGGCGAGTCTGTGTGGGCACTGTGCTTTGGCCCGCGTCTGGTTTCATCGTGATTTATGGTCCTATGATTCGTTATTGGCTCCTCTTTATTCCCAGTTATCATTCGTTATTTGCTGGTTATTCTTTTCTAATAAATGCCGTCCTTTTACCACTCTTTTTTATCTTTCTGTCTGTCCGTCTGTTACTCCACTCGTAATGCATGATCGCATGATTCCATTGACTATTCTTTATCATGTATCATTTTTATCAGGCTTTATTTTCACCTCTTCTTTATTTTTATCGAGGTTTTACTCTCCCTTGGTTATTAATTATTCGTTTACCGTGTCGTTTAGTTATGTTTCCTTCTCTTGCCTGGTCCGACCTCTTCCCGCTTTATGGTTTTGTGATTTATTAGTATTTACTCCATAGATTTTATTTTTATTTTTATCATTGTCTGCCTGCCACCCTGTCTGTCGGTCTGTTTATCTGTCTGTCTGTCTTTGTGTCTGTCTGTCTGTCTGTCTGCCCGTTTTTTTTTGTCTGTCTGTCTGTCTGGTCGTGATATATGGTTGTCGGATTCGTGGTCACTCTGTATTCTCACGTATTTTCTTTGCCTGTACTCTTTCAAAGGTAAAATACAGGTATACAGAAAGGCAGGAAGGCAGGTATGTAGGAAGACAGGAAGCTGGAGAAGATTAAGTGTGTGTATGAGATATGTATGTATGTGTATGTATGTATGACCGTTTATATATATATATATGTATAAATATATGTATGAGTACGGTACTGAAGTAGGAAGAGAGGGAGGAGTGTAGGTAGGTAGGTAGGTAGGTAGGTAGGTAGGTAGGTAGGTAGGCAGGCAGGCAGGTGGGTAGGTTTGAAGAATGTAGGTATTTAACTGGTAGGTAAATAGGTAAAGAAGGGGGAAGGAAGGGAAGGGAGAGTAAGGTAAGATGGAGGGAGAGTAAGGGAGGAGGCAACTTGAAGGGTGGGTGGAAGAGGTAGGTAGGTAGGGAAGACTGGAAGAAAATAAAAAGGTAGGGAGGGAGGGGGAGTACCTAGGAAGAAAGGGAGGGAGGGGAGGAGGAAAAAAGGGGGTGGATTGGATAGAGGCAGAGGAAAGATGGAAGGCAGATAAGGAAGGAAGAAGGAGAGAGGGAGGAGAGTGGGGAGGGAGGACCTGTAGGTAAGAAGGGAGGGAGGGAGGACCTGTAGGTAAGAAGGGAGGGAGAGAGGGGGAGGGAAGGGAGTAAAGTGCAGATGGAAGGGAGGGAGGAACTAATAAAAAGGGAGAGACACCTCCCTTTAACTTACACCTGTTACCTCTCTCTCTCTCTCTCTCTCTCTCTCTCTCTCTAATAAGAAGATATGAACGGTGAAATTACAAGAGGAGGGAAAGAAAGGGTGGAAAGAAAAAAGTAAGGAAAAGAAGAGAAAGGAGATACGGATGGATGGATGGAAGGAAGGAAGGAAAGAAGGACGGGCGAAAGGAAAGACGAAAGGAGAGGATAAAAAATACACAGGGAGGGAGGATGGGAAAGAATGAAGGAGGGGAGGGGGAGAAGGACGAAAGAATGAGGGAGGGAGGGAGGAAGGAGTGGAGAGAGGGAGGGACGGAGGGAGGGAGGAGTGGAGGGAAGGAGGGAGGGAGGAGTGGAGGGAAGGAGGGAGGGAGGAGTGGAGGGAAGGAGGGAGAGAAGTGGCCAGGTCTGAACGATATTTGCTCCAGGTGAAGGATTTTATTAAGTAGAACGGAGGGGGAGGCTGGGAGGAGAGAGAGGGGAGATGGAGAGGGAGGAGACGAGAAGGGGGGAGAGGAAGGGGAGATGGAGGAGAGGAGAGGGGAAATGGAGAGGGAGGAGAGGAGAAGAGAGGAGAGGAAGGGGAGATGAATGAGAGGAGAGAGGAAATGGAGAAGGAGAGAAGAGGAGGGGTAAGAAAACCTCTAGGGAGGGAAGAGACAGGGGGAAATGGGGACGAAGGGCGCGGAGATTGGAGGGAGAGGGAGAGAAAAGGACATAAAGGGGGAAGGGAAGGAAGGGAGAAAAAGAGAACAGGGAAGGACGACAGGGGGAGGAGGAAGCAGGAGGGGAGAAGTGGGAGGAAGAGGAGAAAAATAAATAAGAGGGGAAGGAGTAAGGAAAGTGGGGGAATGGAGTAAGGTAATGGAAAGGAAGGAGAGAGGAAGGGAAAAGGAGAGGAGAGGAGAGTAAACCGCAGGAACGAGAAAGAGAGGGAAGTAGGAGAGAGAGTGGCAGGAAGAGAGAAGCGGGGAGAGGGAAAGAGGAAATAGGAGAAGGAAGGGATGATGGGAGGAGAGGAGAAGAATAGGAGATGGAAGGGAGAGAAACAGAGGAGAAAATAAGGGAGGAAGAGGAAGAAAGAAGAGGACTGGATGGGAAAGGGGGAGAGAAAAGAAATCTAGGAAGGAGGGTAAGGAGAGGAGTGAAGGACAAAGGAAGGGAGGAGGGGAAGGGGGAAGGAGAAAGGAAGGGAAGAGGGGTGCGGGTGAGAGTGAGGGGTGAGGAGGGAGGGTGAGGAGGAAGAGGATGACAAGAAGGAATATTGAGTAGGGAAGGAAATGAAGGGAGAGAGGCAATAGGGGAGAGGATATGAGAAAAAATGAAGAGAAATGATGGCAGAGAGAAGGGGATGGAAGAGAGAGAAATACAAATTTAACCTAGTGTAACCTAACTTAATATTACGTAATGTCATCACCACACCACTGTCATCACACCACTGTTACCATCACACTAGCATGTACTGTGTATCTGTTAAAAACAAACAAACAGGGAGGTATCTCGCAGGAAAGGTAATGTTGAGATGCAATTAATAGTAGGAACAACAACAACAACAACAACAACAATAATAATAATAATAATAATAATAATAATAATGATAACAATAATAATAATAATAATATAATAATAATAAATAATAATAATAAATAACTTTATTAATAAAATGTTTATTATTATTATATTCACTATAATTATTATTATCATTATTATCATGATATTATTAAAAACGGTTTCAAAATCCTTACAATGCAGTATATTAAACCAAGTCAGTGATGGACAGCGGACTGGGTACAGCCGCCCAGCTGCAGTACAGGCTGAATAAAGACAAATTTGTAGCAAGAAGGACAGGTACCAGTCAACACACCAAGGCCAAAGAGTTTACCTGGGCAGGGTGTCATCACAGAGGTATAGTTGCTGAGACCTACAGGAGGGACCCCATCAGGCTCCTGTGCCTTATTATTAGTGAGGTCAGTGAGGACAGAAAGTAAATTATGTGAAGAATTCTTTCTGTCAATGCAGCAGGTATTAGGAGTGTGGTGTTGTACGATAAACCTGAGCAATACAGAAAGGTGAAGTAAGCCGTCACAGACAGGTGATGGTTGGACCTCAGAGAGACAGGCCGTGAGCGAGACAAACCCTCAGGGATACGGGAACAGAGACAGACAGACAGGCCCTCAGGGTGACGGGCCCTGAGAAAGAGAGGCCCTCAGGGCGACGGGCCCTGAAAGAGAGAGGCCCTCAGGGTGAGGGACCCTGAAAGAGAGGCCCTCAGGGTGACGGGCCGGGAAGTGGGGGATATTCACCTTCGTTTTCCTTTCTTTTTTCTGCGTGTGTGTGTGTGTTTTTTTTCCTGTCCGGATATAGGCCGTGCGTGGCGTGTGTAGGCCTGGTGGCGCCGTCTGGCTGCCATGCTTTCGTTAAATCCTCAGCCACAACAAAGAGACTAATACAAGAATATGATGCTAGTCACGATGAAGCGACGGGAAAGCAGCTGCACAAGGGCGACAATCTGGGTCAAGTTAAAATGAATGTACTATAGACGGGGATTTCCGTCCCTTTGCAGGTTGTTAAACGTAGCTCAATGGAAGGACTAACAATACTCTGGCTCTGTATCCCTTCCAGCGCACTTCCTCGTGACTAGCATCGTGTTCCAGCATTAATTCCCTGTACCTGAGGATTCAAGATGGAGGGATGGCAGCTTTATTACGCCAAGTTAATATGAACAGAGTGAACGGAGCTGAATAAAATCGTCTGGGGTTAGCGAGAGTAGGTCAGTCCACAGGGGGGGTTGTGTTTATCTGACGGAACTGGACAAATGCATCAATGAAAGCAGGTAACGTCGTGGTGAGAGGGTGAGGTAGAGCGGGTGAGGCAGAATGGGGAGTGAAGTAGAGGTGGTGAGGCAGAGGGGGTGAGGCAGAAGGGTAGAGATGGTGAGGCAGAGGGGGTGAGGCAGAAGGGGGTGAGGCAGAGGGGGAGACGTAGCTGGGGTGAGGTAGAGGGGGTGAGGCAGAAAGGGATGAGGCAGAAGGGATGAGTAGCTGGGGTGAGGTAGAGAAGGTGAGGTAGAAGGAGTGAAGTAGAGGGGGGGAGGTAGAGGGGGTGAAGTAAAGAGGATGAGGCAGGGGTGAAGCAGGGGATAAGCAGGAGGGTGAGGCAGGGAAGTAGGCAGGGGGTAAGCAGAAGGGTGAGGCACGGGGGCGAGGCAGAGGGGGTAGGTAGGGGTGTGAGGAGAGCGTGTAGGCAGGAGGGGTACGAAGGGGGTGAGGCAGGGGGTAGGCAGGGGAGGTAGGCAGGAGGGGGTAGGCAGGGGGGTGAGGCAGGGGCGCGGCAACAAAATGAAACTCTCTGCGGCACATTAAATCAGCCGGCATGTGCTCCTAATGGCACCCAGCCTGCCCTGCCGGAGGTGCCGCCCTGCCTTACCCTGCCTCACTAACCAGGTACTGCCTCACCCACCCACCCCCTGCCTCACCCCCTCCATCAGTCTGTCTCATCCTCCCTACCTCACTTGTTAACCTGCCTCGCCAACTCTGCCTCACCTCTGCCTCTCTGTTTCTCTATTCCCATTCTTAACTCGTCTTAGTTTCTGCCTAACCATTATCTCTGCCTTACCCTGCCTCACTTTCTTCTCTTTAACTGCCCAATGCCTCAGCCTGCCTAACCTTCACCCACTGTACGTTCCTGCCTCACCCCATGCCTTACCTCTGCCTGCCTTATCCCTGCCTATCCTTGACTTCTGCCTCGCCCCTCACACAACAAGAGGAAGATGGATGATGATGAGGAGGAAGAGGAGGAGGAGGAGGAGGAAAAGGGAAGGAAGAGGACAGAGGAAGAAAAAGATCAGAGGGGTGAGGGGAAAGGTGAGAGCCAAGGGGAGGAGAGGGAAAGGGAGAGAAAGAAAAAGAAAGGAGGGGAAGGGAGGGAAAGGAAAGGAAAGAAGGGAACGGATAGAAAAGCGAGGAGAGAGAGAGAGAGAGAGAGAGAGAGAGAGAGAGAGAGAGAGAGAGAGAGAGAGAGAGAGAGAGAGGGGAAAAGAAGAGGAGAGTAGGATGAGAAAGAATGAGGGAAGCCATGGGTAAGGAGAGACAAAGAGATGGGATGTGTGTGAGGGGAAAACGGAAGAGTGGTGAGGGGATACGGCCGGAGGAATGGAATGAGTGAGAGGTGAGTGAGGGGAAAAGGAGAGAAGAGAGTGAGGGAAGAAAGAATAAGGGGAAGGTGAGGCAGAGGGAAAGAGAAGCATGAGTGAGGGGAAGGAGAGAAAAGGAGAGAGTGAGGGGAACAGAGGGGAGGGGAAACAAAGAGAGGGGAGAGTGAGGGTAAGGTATGGTTGATATAAAAGAGCTAATCAAGGACCTCATATCGACACCACGTACATACATACACACATCCATACATACATACATACACGCACACATACATACACACATACATACATACATAGTGTGTATCCTGACTACATTATTACCTTCATAATGCGTCATGTACGTATTTTCATGTGTGCGTACGGATGGAGTTATGTGGGTGTATTAGCGAAGGAAGGTGTGTATGAATTAATGTATGTATGTATGTATGGATGGATGGATGGTGTGTATGTATTTGAGTACTGAATGAACCTGTGTATGTTTATATGTATGTATGTATGTATGTAGAAATGAATGACTGCAAGCTCAGAGATATACATGCAATTATCTATCTATCTATCTAATACTGGCTGTATGTATACCAGTAGATGCATGGATTTCTATGTATGTGCGTATGTATACAGGGGACGATAGATGAGTTTATCCACCTATTCTCTTAAATACCTATCCACCCTCCTATCCACCTACCTACCCACCTACCCACACATTTACTCACCCACCTACCCACCTATCCATCCACCTACCCACCCAACCATTCAGCCTCCCACTCACCCACCTATCCACTCTGTCACCCACCTACCCACTCACTTCCCCACCTACCCACTCACCTACCCACCTACCCACCCACCCATTCAGCTCCCCATTATTGGAGAAGACCCATTAGGAGAGCCATTAAGGGGGGGAGACTTTTAATTGAGGGGTATGGATGACTGAGAAGAGGGAGGTAACGGCCAGATGGATGAGGGGAGAGAACGGGGAGAAGAGGAGAGAGAAGGGGAGAGTAAGGGAAGGGAGGGGAGAGTAAGGGAAGGGAGAGGAGAGAGAAGGGGGAGGAAAGGGGAGTAGGGAGAGGATAGGGGAGAGAAGGGGTAAGGAAGCGATGAGAAGAGGTAGGTAACTGTGAGATGGATGGAGGGAAAGAGGGGAAAGGGAAGGGGGAGGAGAGAGGGGAGAGGAAAGGGGAAGAAGGAGTGAAGGTAAGAGAGGGGTAGAAGGAGGTAAGAGGAAATGCGGTGAGGGGAGACAGTGAAGAGGAAGATAATTAAGGAGGATGAGGGGAAGGAAGGGGAAAAGAGAGGGGGAATAGGGTGAGGAGGGGAAGAAAGGATGCGGGAAGGAAAAAGTGAGGGGAAAGGGGAGAAGGGAATGAAGGGAAAGGGGAAGGAAGGGGTTAATGAAAGAATGGGAGGGGAGAGAGAGAGAGAGAGAGAGAGAGAGAGAGAGAGAGAGAGAGAGAGAGAGAGAGAGAGAGAAACTTGCACACAAACCTCCTGCGACAACCTGACTACCCATTAAACAATAACCTGGGGGAGATGGGTGAATAACGGGGAGAGGGGGAGAGGAGGGGAGAGAAGGGGAGAGGGGGGGAGACAGGTTGAGGGGAACAGGTGCTTGGAAAGGGGAGACAGATGGGCGGCGTGAGGGGAGACGACGAGAGAGAGAGAGAGAGAGAGAGAGAGAGAGAGAGAGAGAGAGAGAGAGAGAGAGAGAGAGAGAGAGAGAGTAACCCCACCTAACTTAAATCTAACCTCCCCTAATCCAGCCTAACCTCCCCTAATCCAGCCTAACCTCCCCTAATCAACCTAACCTCCCCTAATCCAACCTATCCTCCCCTGATCCTCCCTAACCTCCCCTAATCCAACCTAACCTCCCCTAATCCAATCTAACCTCCCCTAATCCTCCCTAACCTCCCCTAATCCAACCTAACCTCCCCTAATCCAACCTAACCTCCCCTAATCCAACCTAACCTCCCCTAATCCAACCTAACCTCCGCTAATCCAGCCTAACCTCCCCTAATCCAACCTAACCTCCCCACTCCAGGTTAGGATCAGGGTGGCTGTGAGTTAATGTTAAATCCAGGGGGCTAATCCCGGCCCTGAGCGTCCTACTGGGGGGAATCATACGAGAGGGGTGGGGGAGGTGAGGGGGAGGAAGGGGAGTATAGAAGGTCATACTGTACGAGTGGGGGGGAGGGAGAGGGGAGAGAGTAAGAGAGTGGATGATGGAAAAGAAGAAGGCAGAGAGGGGAGGGGAAGAGAGGTGCTAGGAGGAGAGGGGAGGGGAGGTGAAATGAGGGAAGGGGGGAGAAGAAAGAGGAGAGTGAGAGGAGAGGGTGAAGAAAGATGAGGGGGAAGGGGGAGAAAGAAGGGGAGAGTGAGGGGAGAGATTAGGGGACGGAAGTGGAGGAAGGGGGTTGGAGGATGGGAGGGGAGATGAGGGAGAGTGGGAGGGGAGAGAGGGGGAGGGTTGGGGAGAAGGGGGAGAGGGGAGAAAAGACGGTCATACTGGAAGGGGGGGGGTGGATAATTGGCATACGCGATATCGGTGACAGATGGTGAGGGGGTGAGGGTGGGGGGGTGTAAGGGTGAGAGGGGTGAGGGTGAGGAAGGCAGGTGTGGATGAGGGTGAGGATAAATCAGGGTGTAAGGGTAAGGCATAGGGTGGAGGACGATGGGTCAGGGATGGGTGACTGGGTGAGGGTGAGGGTGAGGGGGGATATAGGGTAAGGGTGGATGAGGTTGGGTGACAGAGGGGTGAGGGTGGGTGAAGTGTAAGAGGTAGAGTGATGGTGGGGGAGATGCTGGGGTGGATGAGAGGTGGTGAGTGGAATATGCGAGTTGTGTCAGTAGAGGTGGATGGGTATATAGGTGAATGAGGGTGGGGGGGATAGTGAATTAAGGTGAATGAATGAATGGATGGATGGATGGATGAATAAATGAATGAATGAGTGAGTGAATGGATGGATAGACGGATGAATGAATGAATAAGTGAATGAATGGATGGATGGATGGATGAATGAATGAATGAACAGATGAATGAATGAATGAATGAATGGGCATGAGAGATAGATGAGATGTAAGGAAGGACGATTTTATAACTGCATATACAGTAGGCCTCTCGTACTGATTTTTTTTTTGGGATAACTACCCCCCCCCCGTTCAAAAAAATTCCTCTAAGCCAAAAAAATCGTCTGGAGTGAGCAAGAAAAAATAAATAGGTCATTGGGGTGAAAGGGTTACAAAAAATTAAAGAAAATAAAATCAAAGTTATTTCTATGAGAGAGAGAGAGAGAGAGAGAGAGAGAGAGAGAGAGAGAGAGAGAGAGACATGAGGGAAGAGGAGGGAAGAACGATGGAAAGAAGGGTAAGGAGAAGAGAAGGATGAAGGAAGTGGAAAGGAAGAGAGTGATATGAAAGGAGAGAAGGAGAGAAAAGGAAGGAAGACTGAAGTAAGAAAGGAAGGAAAGACAATGGAAGGAAAGAAGGAAAGGAGGGAAGAGGAGAAAAGAAGGAAGGAAAAAGGAGGAGGAGGAGGAGAAAAGAAGGAAGGAAAAAGGAGGAAGAGGAAGTGGAGAAGAAGTAGGGAGGAAGAGAGAGACGAGTGAAAGAGGAGAAGGAAATGAAGGAGGAAGGAGGGAAGAAAGAAAATGGAAGAAAAATGAAGAGAGGCTGAAGGAAACAATAAAAGAGGAGTGTACGGAGAGAAGGGATGAGGAGGAGGAGAAGGAAAGAAGAGGAAAACAAGAGGAAAAGGAAAGGAGGGAGAGGAAGAGGAAAGGAGGGAAAGAAAGAGGAAAGAGGGAGGGAAAGGAGAAGTAAGAGGGATGACTCAAGGATTTTTCATCATCTACTCCTATACACTCTCCCCCCACCCTACCCCCTCTCTCCCCACATCTACTGCACCCCTCTCCTCCTCTCCCCACCTCACCCCATTACCACCATCCCCATCCCTCCTCATCAGTCTCTCTTTCACCTCTGTCTCCCCTCCCTTCTCCATTTACTCTTCACCCCTTCTCCCTTTCCCCCCAACCTTTCATCCCCTCCCTCTCCCTCCGACCCCCCTTCTCTCTACTAAGCCTGATTCTCCTCCCTCATCCTCTCTCCCCTCTTCCTTCCTCTCCCCTCAGTCTCTTCTCTCCATCTCCCCTTTCACCTCTTCTATCACACCATTCCCCTCTCACTTTTCCCCTCTCCCTTTCTCCTTTCCCTTCCCCTCTTTCTTCTTATCTTCCTCCACTCCCCTCCTGCTTTCTTCCTACCCCACTTCCCCTCCCCTCCTCTCTCTCTTTCCTCCTCTTCCTCTCCACGCCCCTCATCTTCCTCTTTTTTTTTTTCTCCTCTTCCTCCTCAACACCTGCTTATGCTCCCATCTCTCTCTCTCTCTCTCTCTCTCTCTCTCTCTCAGCTTCAGTTAATCCCTTCCTCCCTCCCTCTCTCTCTCCCTTCTGTTCCTCCTCCTTTTCCTCCTCCTTCCTCTTGTCATTACCTCTTTCCTCTCTAACTTTCTTCCTCTTTCCTCTTCAAAGCTTATCTCTTTTCTTCTCATCTTCCTCTCCAAATCTCATTCTCCTCTCCTCATTCTTCTCTCTTCCCTCACCTCACCTCCCTCCCCCTCTCTCAAACCTCCCCGTCCCTTTTCTCGCCCCCTCACCCTTCCCTTCCTCCCACCTCCCTCTCTCCTCTCAAATCTCATCCCCCCTCTCACCACCCCCTTTCCCCCCCTCATCCTTCCTTTCCTCCCACCTCCCTCCCTCTTCTCAAATCTCTCCCTCCCTCTCTCCCACCACTCTCCTTTTCCCTCCCCCCTCCATTCCTCCTCCCTCCCGCCTCTCAAATCTCTCCCTCTCCCCCTCGTCACCCCCCCCTTTCCCTCCCCCACCCTTCCTTTCTTCCCAACTCCCTCCCTCCCTCTCAAATCTCTCCCCCTCCTCCTCCCCCTCCCCCTCCAGAATTAGGCCATCTGTCGTCACTCTCTCTCTCAGGTACACAGGTTTCATCTTAGGTGACTCCCCTCCCCTCCCCTCTCTTCCCCTCCCCTCCTCTCCCTTCCCCTCCCCTCCCCTCCCCTCCATCCAGGGAGAGAAGAGAAGGGAAGGTTGAGGGGAAAAGAGGGAAGGAGAAGAGACAATGAAGAGAGAGTAGAGAAGAAGAGATGTGAGGATGAGGGAGGAAGTAATGAGGGGAAGAGTGAGGAAAGGATGAGGGGAAACTAAAACAAGGGGAGAGGGGAAGCAGGAAGGGGGGAAAGTGGGGAGGAAAAGAAGGGAGAGGGTGAGTGGGATGGGGAAGGACGAGGGAGAGGGAGAGTGGGGAGGGGAAGACGGGAGGGGGAAAGTGGGGAGGGGAAAACGGGAAGGAGGAAAGTGGGGACGGAAAGAAGGGAGGGGAGAGTGGAGAGAAGATGGGAGGGGGAGAGTGGGGAGGGGAAAATGGGCGGAGAATGGGGAGGGAACTGATCGAATTGGGGATTAGTGAAGGGGAAATGAATGAGGGATTAGGAGGGGGGAGGAGGAGGGACTGGAAGGAGGAAGAGGAGGGGAGAAGGAGAGATGGGAAGAAGGAGGGGGTGGGGAGGAGACGGGAAGTAGGGGGAGTTGGAGGAAGAAAGCAAAAATGAATACTGTAATAATTCACTTTCACGAATAATAATAATAATAATAATAATAATAATAACAATAATAATAATAATAATAATAAAAAAGCAACAAAGTAATGAAAACGACAGCATAATAAAAACTCACATTAGGCCTATTAACATCATCAAAACAAATAGGCGTACACATCAATACCTAAACAATAACAAAAAATAAAATGTTCACCACCATCATCAAAACAGCAATTACATATCAATAACATAAATAACAACGATAATAATTTTGTAATAACTAAATATATGAGTGACAAAATAACACGAGCAATCACAATAACATAACAATAACGAAAAGCATCATTCCCCTAATTAGCATACCACCTGACCCACCTGTACCTTCACTAATTAACTCACCTGTACCTTCACCTAATTACCTTACCTGTCATCCATCACTTCAAAACAACAATAAACAAGATAAAACAATACGTGAATAATTATAAAAACAATCACTATACTCTTTCCACCTTAACCTGGCCCAAAATCATCTCTCCATCTAGAAAGCTCAATTTTAACAAGAGATTAACATGTGCTAGTCACGAAGAAGTGCAATGGAATGGATGCTGAGCTATATTATTTTTTATTCCAGTAAGTTACGGGATATAGGACGAAACAGGGAGAAAATGAGAGAGAGAGAGAGAGAGAGAGAGAGAGAGAGAGAGAGAGAGAGAGAGAGAGAGAGAGAGAGAATGCAAACGGACGAAAATCTGGGCCAAGTTAAGGTGGACGGAGTATAATTATCTCACCTGTAGCCCTAATTACGTCACCTGGCGGCCATCACCTGTGCCACACTTACCTGAAAGAAAGGTAAAATGAGCGTTAATTAGATACAGGTAAAGGGTTGATATTTACCTGTCTACAGTATATCTACCAAAATCTCTCTCTCTCTCTCTCTCTCTCTCTCTCTCTCTCTCTCTCTCTCTCTCTCCTTTTAGCTCCCCTTTCTCTCCATCCCCCTGCTTCACCTCTCTCACTCCTCCTCTCTCCCCTATCGTTTGTACTCCCACTTCTCTTCCCTCTCCCCCTTCCAGCTCCCTCCCCCCCTCTCCTCCCCTTCCTTCCCCTCTCCCACCCGTACTGCCTCGTTTACACCCCCTCTCCTCTTCCCCCTCACATTCTCTCCCCTCCCTACCCCCTTCACATCCCTCCCTTCCCCTCCCCTCGTCCCCCTCCTCTCCTCTCCTCTCCCCTCCCCTCCTCTCCTTTCCTCTCCCCTCCCCTCCCCTCCCCCTCAGCGATCCAAGAAAGAAGTATTGATCGGAGGTGATTGTCAATTTCTACCCCACTCAGATTTACATTGGGGGAGGGGGCAAGGGGAAAGGTGAGACGGGGGAGGGGAGGGGAGAGGAGGGGAACTGGAAAAATGAGGGGAAACAGGGGGGGAAGTGGTGGGGGGAACAGGGGACGATGGGGAGAAAACAGACTTGAAAGAACTGGAGGGGGGCCAGAAAGGTAGGAGTGGGAGGGGAGAGAGAGGGGGGGAGGATGGGGAGAAGGAGGGTGGGAGTACAGAGGCAGGTTGGAAACAAGGAAGGAGAAAAGAGGGGAGAGGAGGAGGGGAGAGGAGGGAAAGGTGGGAGGGATAATGGGAGAAGGGGAGGAATGATTGGGAGAGACACATTGAGGTAAGGTAGGGAGGATGAGGGGAGGGAGAGGAGAGGAAAGTGGATAACGAGGGGAGAGGGGGAGGTGAGGGGAAAGAAGGAAGGAGAAGGAAGGAAGGAGGAGGAGGAAGGAGATGAAGGAAGAGATAGAAGATGAAGAGGGATATGAGAGGAAGAGAGAGAGAGAGAGAGAGAGAGAGAGAGAGAGAGAGAGAGAGAGAGAGAGAGAGAGAGAGAGAGAGAGAGAGAATCAGGTAAAATAAAGACAATGAATAAGAGAGAAAAAAGAGAAAGTGAGATAAAGTGAGAGAATCAGGTGAAATTAACAGAATGAGATCGAGAGAAAGATAGGGGAAGTGAGACAGAGCGAGAGAAAGAGAGGGAGAGAGAGAGAAACAGCTGGCGGAGGGTCCCAAGGGGGGGGGCGGTGTCCCCCGGGGGATGTCCTCTCACTGGTGTTGACAAACCGGTAATATCACACGGGGAGAGGGGGAATGAGGGGAGCTGAGAGGGGTAGAGAAGGGGGGAATGAGGGGATAGGGAGAGGGAGGTGGGAGGGGGAGAGAAGAGGGGAAGGTAAGAGAGTAAATGGGGGAGGAGGAAGGATATGGGGAGAGAACGAAGAGGGAGAGGGCAGGGGGAGGGGGGACAGGAAAGGTGAGAGGGGGGGAGAGAAGAGGGGGAAGTAAGAAACTGGGGGAGGAGGAAGAAGGGGGAGAGACAGGAAAGAGAGGGAGAGGGGGGTGAGGGAAGAAAAGAGGAGGGTGAGGGAAGAAAAGAGGAGGGTGAGGGGAGAAAAGGGGAGGGTGAGGGGAATGGAAGTGCGGTGAGGGATGAGCAAGGAAGGGAGGAGGAGGAGAAAATGAGAAGAGAAGAGAGAGAAAGAAGGAGGCAGAAGGAGGAAGGTAAGGGAAGGGAAGCTGGTGGATAGAAAATGAAGGAAAAAGGGAGAGAAAAGGAGAGGGAAGGAGGGGGAAAAAAAGAGAGGTGGAAGAAAGGAAAGAAAGGGGAAAAGAGGGAAGGAAAAGGTAACAAGTGTGAGCTGGTGGAATGAGAAATGAGATGAAATGAGAGAAATGGAATGGAGGGAGTGAAGGGGTGAAAGGTGAGGAGAAAGAGTAAGGGGCAGGGAAGGGAGAGGTAGGAGACAGAGGGAGGGGGATATGAGGGAAGGTGAGAAAGAGAGGGGATGGGGAGGAAGGGAGGGGTGGAATAAGATAATGAAGGTGATCAGAGGCGGGGCAAAGAAAAAGGAAAATATAAGAGACAGTGGGATATAGAAAACGAAAGACAAAGAAAAAGCACGTGAACAGAAGCGAAGGAAAGATCTGAGAAAGAAATAAGAATATGGGATAGAAGTAAGAGAGAGAAAGAAAAGGAAGGAAGGAAGGAAGGAAAGAAGGAAAAACGAAGTAAAGAAATAAAAAAGAAGAAACAGAAATATTAAAAAAAAAAACGAAAAAGATCAGCCAAAGAGAAAACAATAAAACAACTCAATGTATATATCAGTCCTCAAGTCCATTACAGAACCGAATTATCCTCCGAGAATGATACTCAGAATCAATCCTTTCCCAAGCTGGAAAAGTACGAATGGAGGAGTGTCTAGCAAGGGGAGTGCATGTGAAAGGAATTGCATGAGAGAGAGAGAGAGAGAGAGAGAGAGAGACGAGTGGAGAGAGAAGCTAGAAGAGAGGAGAGGGAGGAGAGAAGAGGGCGGGCCACTCAGCAAGCATATTGACGCGCCAACCACGTGCTCTCAAGACCAATGTAAACAAAGACCACGTGCTTGAGCCCTTTAAATTTACACGTGGGTCCACAAGTTGTAAACATTCGATCAGGAGTTTCATTCTTATTCTTAACCTTCATATTTCACTCTAGCGTGCGTCGAGGGAGCTGGGTCAATGGGTGCCCTTGTGTGTGTGTGTGTGTGTGTGTGTGTGTGTGTGTGTGTGTGTGTGTGTGTGTGTGTGTGTGTGTGTGTGTGTGTGTGTGTGTGTGAGAGAGAGAGAGAGAGAGAGAGAGAGAGAGAGAGAAGAAATATACAGGAGAAAAAAAAGATATTCCTCCATATTTTCCCCTTTATCTTCAGACTTTTCCTTCTCACATCCTTCCCTGTTAAATCCTCTCTCTCTCTCTCTCTCTCTCAGTTTCACAATACACTCCACATTCCTTCATTCACTTACAAACCTATCTTTTCCTATCAATCATTTTTCAATACTTCATCATTTTCCAGTCTTTCTCTCACACTCCACTAAATCCTGCTGACCAATATCCCTCTCTCCTTTACCATATGTTTCCTTCTTACTCTTCTTCCTCCTATCCCTTCTCTATCTCCTTCCATTCTATCCTCATCCTCTCTATCATCTTATATTACACCTTCCTATTCTGCCTATTCCTGTATCCTTCCATCCATCTTTATCCAACCTGTTCCCTGTCCTTCCTATCCCATCCCATCCCTGTCCTAGTCATCACCTTCCATCCTACTATACTTCTTTCTCATCCTCTATCCTACATCCTTCCTCTCTTCTCCTCTAACATCCCCTTTCCTATCCCATGCCCTCCTATCCCATCCTATCTCACTTACCATCTTCCATCACGTCTCCCTCCTATCCAAACAGGGTGGTTCGTATGTAACTCTTCTCATCCATATCCTGCTTCATTTATTTCTTACACCTACTGTCATACCCTTGCCCAGACCAGCACACTGAGCCGTCTTCTCAACACAGGAGATAAGAAGTTTCTAGTGCAGCGTTATTTTCGACCAACCCTGTAGTTCTATTCATCTCCTATCCTTGTCCCTTCTCCCCTAACCCTAACCCATCCTATCCCATCCACCACCCTCCATCCCATTATATTTATACCTATCCTGTACTCTTACGCTGCTCGATCTCTACCAGCCTACCTGTTCAGTCCCTTAACCCTGATGAGGTCACACACAGATATAATAATGAGGTACTAGGCAATATGACATGGTATTAAAACATGAAGTAGGGAAAGTTAGTGTGTAGTACAGGGCAATACCATACCTCACAGTCACACTTCAACACTGCTACGCTTCACACTTCTACACTTCACACAGCCACACTTCACCCTGCCACTATTCACAGTCACGCCAAACACTTGTCACACTTTACTCTGCCACACTTCACACTACATGTCACACACACACATCTCCGCAGCACCCCACACCACCACACCAGTCCCTGCCATCTACCACACACAACCATAATGCCACATCTCACGTTTCCCGTTATAGAAATCTCCCTCCCTTTCCTCCCATTCCCCCTAACTCTCTCCCCTCCCATTCTTCACCCCTAACCATCTCCCCATCCTGTCCTTCTCTCTTTTTCCTGTTCCCCTTCCTTCCACTTTCCCCCAACTCACTCCCCTCTCATTTTTCACCCCCTAACCATCCCCCATCCCATCCATCCCTCAGCGTGGCCATCCTTCAGTCAGTACGCAATTAACCACACCGAGTTAACATACGCATTCCAATTAATTTAACATCCACGCCAATAAACCACGTCCCCTGGAGGGCTACACAGACTCGTATATAAATCCTGCCATACACATTACTTCAGGCATACAACACAGCAGATTTATATGGTTGCACCCCCCCCTATAAACCCCCTATCCCCTTCAAACCTATCCTTCTTCCTATCCTCTATTCTCCTCCTCCTCTCCCCTCCCCCCACTACAACTGTTCTCCCTTTCCCCCATCCTCCTCCTCCCCACTACCATTTTCCTTCTCCCTTCTTCCTATTCTCCTCCTCCCCCACACCTATCCTTCACCCTTGCACCTATTCTCCTCCTCCTCTTCTCTCCCTCCCCCTTACCACTATCCTCCTCCCTCTCCTCTCCTCTCTTCCTGGTCCAAACATATGTGTTTATATACACTGGTACGAAATTACATGTAGGGTCTTGGCAGATGTATACGTGCTTAATTATATGTATACACACACACACACACACACACACACACACACACACACACACACACACACACACACACACACACACACACCTGTTAATAACTGCGAATATGACAGCAATGTGTAAAGTGTGTATGTGTGTATTTTACCTTTGATGAAATAAGTTAGTGTGTGTGTGTGTGTGTGTGTGTGTGTGTGTGTGTGTGTGTGTGTGTGTGTGTGTGTGTGTGTGTGTGTGTGTGTGTGTGTGTGTGTGTGTGTGTGTGTGTGTGTGTGTGTGTGTCCCACCAATGCGTTAACATATGGTATACAAGTGCGTTACTGAATATACGTATTTACGTAAATGTGGACTAATACACTATATACAAAGGAAGTGTATGTATATATGTATGTGTGTATGTATCAGTTTGTAAGTATGTGCGTGTCCGTATTGTATGTGTAGATTGTGTGTGTGTATGTGTGTATACTAAACAAGGCAACAAAACAGTGTGTAACAAAAGGAAGTTGTGGTAACAGACTTGTGGTGAAGTTTGTGGAAGTTTGTAAAGGTAGGCACGCCCAGGCATCCTAAGGTGGCTAGGCAGGGGAAGGCAGGACCAGGTAGGTGAGGCAGGGGCAGGCAGGTGAGGCAGGGAGTGGAAGGGACGAGGGAAGACATGCAGAGGTAAGAGAGGCAGGTGGAAGAGCGATGAGGAAAGACAGGGAGAGGTAAACGAGACGGAGGTGAGGCAGGGGCAGGAAGGTGAGGTAGGGTGTGGAGGAGACGAGGAAAGGCGTGCAGAGGTATGAGAGGTAAGGGAGAGAGGGATGAGGCAGAGGTGAGGCAGGGAGGGGCAAACAAGGAGGAAGGTGAGGCAAGGATGAACTGAGGAAAGAATACGTAATGGCTTCGTTGGGGGGAATAACTGTGACTGAGCAAGATTAGTCAGGTAGGTGAAACAGAGGTGTGGTAGTCAAACTGAGGCAGGTAAAGCAGGAAGAGGCAGGTGAGTCAAGGAGAAGGTGGAGCAGAGACGAACTGAGGTAGGAAGAGGTATGGGTTAGGCAGATGGAGGTAGCTGACGAGAGGAGGGGAAGGTGAGGCAGAGATGAAGTGAGGTAGATTAGTCAGGTAGGACATGGAAAGGTAGTAAAATAAGTAAACGAACCCAGGCAGTATGAGGAAAGGCATGGCAGGGGAAGGCATGGAGAGGTATATGAGGAGGGGGAAGGCAGGGTAAGGCTGGGAGAGATAAAGGGGGGTAGGTGAGGCAAGAGACAGACTGAGGTGAGGAGAGGCTGAGAAGGAAACGAGAGGTAGAGTGAGGTATGGGACGAGGTGAATCAGGGGAAGAGAAGAGTTTGAGAGAGAGAGAGAGAGAGAGAGAGAGAGAGAGAGAGAGAGAGAGAGAGAGAGTGTAGGATACGGTAGAGGATTTGTAAGTGGATAGGTAAAGAGTGTTTGTGGCAGGGGTAGGATAGGAGCGAGACAGGGCGAGGAGCTAGGGGTGAGGCAAGGAAGAGGTAGAGGAAGAGGCAGGGGTAAGGCAGGGGTGAGGAAAGGAAGAGATAATGGTAGGGGTGAAGCAGGGATGAGATAAATGCAGGGGTTAGGCTGGGAAGAGGTAGAGGCAGGGGTGAGGCAAAGAAAGAGCAGAGACAGAGGTGAGTCAGGGTAAAGGGACAGGGGTGAGGCAGGTGAAGAATGAAAGAGGGGTTAAACAGGGAAGCAGGAGTGAGGCAGGGATGGAAAAAGCGAGGCAGAGGAAGACAGGGGTAGGCAGGGAGAGTGACTGTATCTTAGGGGTACAGAGGGATGAGGCAGGCAGGTGTAAGGCAGGGGAAAGGAGGATGAGTAGAAGGAAGGGAGGCAGGAGTGAGGGAGGCAGGGAAAGGAGACAAACAGGACTAAAGCAGAGCAAAGGAGAGTGAATAGGTAGGGATAAGGTAGGGTAAGAAAGGCAAGGTCAGTAGGAATAAGGTAGGCCCCCTGATTAATGGGTAGGGCAGGGCAGGGCAGGGCAGGGCAGGGCAGGGCAGGGCAGGGCAGGCCAGGGTAGGGTAGGGTAGGGTAGGGTAGTGTTGGGTAGAGGTGGGGTGAGTCAGGATAAGATATAGAAAGACGGTAATGAAAGGATGAGAAAAGAGACAGGAGATAAGTAAGGCAAGGTGAGGAAGAGGCAGGTAAGGAAGAGATATTCAGGAGTGAGCCAGGGCAAGGCAAGGTGAGGCAGAGGTAGACAGGGGTAGGTAAAGCAAGGTGAGGCAGGGTACAGCAAGGTGAGGGAGGGTAAGGAGGGATAGGCAGGGTAAGGCAAGGTAAGGCAGGGGTAAGGCAAGGTGAGGCAGGGGTAAGGCAAGGTAAGGCAGGGGTAAGGCAAGGTGAGGCAGGGGTGAGGCAGGGGGGTGGCACAACAGAATCAGAGGGGCCACTATTATATTCCAGCCACGAGCTCTCCCGAATGCCAAACTTTTTCATTAGCTGCCTCTTGAGTGCGTGTGTTGCATCCTGTGTGTGTGTGTGTGTGTGTGTGTGTGTGTGTGTGTGTGTGTGTGTGTGTGTGTGTGTGTGTGTGTGTGTGTGTGTGTGTGTTCTTACCTGTCGTGTGTACTTTAGAAGGCACCTGTGTGTTTAACTGCATGAATGTTCACCTGTGGGAAAGGGTATAATTTCTTGTTTCTTACCTTATTTTTTTCATTTTTTAATTAGGAAGTCATTTGATTAGTATGAAGGCCGAATCACCTAGAAACAAAGGTACGGTCTGTGTATCTATGTAACTCTCTCTCTCTCTCTCTCTCTAACCCGTTTCATTTTCCTCATCCTCTTCGTTAACTTTCCCTCTTCCTCCTCCTCCTTATCACCCAATCTTCCATCCTTGTTTCCTTTCCTTCTCCTCCTCCTCTTACTCCTCCTCCTCCTCGTCACTTCTTGCTTTTTACTACCCACCTTCCCTCCTCTTCCACCTCTGCTCTCTCCTTCCCCTCCCTCCATCTTCCCCTCTTTCCCACTCCTTCCCCAACTCACACCCCTCCTTCTCTCCACATCTCCTTCTAAACTCCCCATCCACCCTCAAACCTTCTTTTCCTCCCTCCCTCTACTCCCCTTCTCCCTCTCCTCGTCCCCCCCCCCTTCCCCATGAGTCAGTGCAGCGTGTGGTGTTGGTGGGGAAGTGTTGGGGAATTACTACTCCCAATAAAACTCACCTCCCTCCCCCATACTCCTCCCCCTCCCCGACACCCCTCCCCCTCCCCCCTCCCCACCATCGAGCCCCCGCCTTGTTTATTATAACCATATGTTTGTTCAACTTTGTTCATTATACCACACAATGTACTTCCCCCCCACCAGCCCCCCACCCTCCCCCACCCACCTACCCCTCCTCTCTCCCTCCCCACCCCTCCCCTTCCCACCTTCCCTTCCTCTCCCTCTCCCCTCCCCACCTTCTCTTCTCGCTCTTCCTTACCCCTCTCCATGATGGGTCTGTCCACCTCCCTCCCCACTCTCCCCATCTCCCTACTCTCCTCCCCTCTCTCCCCCCCTCTCCTCTATCCCTATCCCAGTTTTGATGTCTTTCTCCCAGCACATCTCCTCCTTATCCCCACCTCCCTGACTCATCCCCACCCTCCCAATCCCATACTGTATTCCCTCTATCATCCCCAACCTCTCACATCTCCCCTACCTCCCTCCCC
Source organism: Coenobita brevimanus (assembly GCF_032717465.1). Classification (NCBI taxonomy): domain Eukaryota; kingdom Metazoa; phylum Arthropoda; class Malacostraca; order Decapoda; family Coenobitidae; genus Coenobita; species Coenobita brevimanus. The sequence goes on from NC_136975.1 coordinate 46,609,828, forward strand.
ACTTTGCATCCTCCTCCTCAGGTCTCTCTTCCCCACATCTACACCCCAACCTATCTTTCTCCCCACTCCCAGTCATCCCTCTCATCCTTTCTCCCCTCCCCCAAGCTTCCCTATCTTTCTCTTCCTCCACCTACACATCTACCTCTCTCCCCACCCCTCTCCTCCCCTCCCTCTCCCCACCCCCTCCTCCCCATCCCCCTTTCGTGGCATTTAAAAGATCATTACAGTGGAAAATCATGAGGGGGGGGGTGTTGTAAATATCTGAGGCTTTAAAAATGGCGCAAAAAAATGGGTTCAATTATGTTTTTACCCTCACACATACCTCCATCTCTCTCTCTCTCTCTCTCTCTCTCTCTCTCTCTCTCTCTCTCTAATTACTGTACATCCTTTCTTTTTTTCTCTCTCTCATTTTTTTCTTCCGTCGCTCTTTCCATCTAATCATTCTTCATTCTTCTCTTTCCATCTTTCCTTCACTTCTTCCATCTGTCCATTTTTCCTTCTCTCCACTCTGGCATCAATCCATCCAGCCGTCCTTCCTTCCCTCCTTCCTTCCCTCCTGCCGTCCTTCCTTCCACCCACTGTTAAACTCTTCCATCCATCCATCCATCCACCCGTCATTCCTTCCCTCCCACAAACTTCCGTTCATCTATCCATCCTTTCTTGCACACTTCTATCCATTCGTTCACCATTCATCCATCCATCCTTCCAGTTTTCCTTTCTTCCTTCCTCTCGTCCTTCCTTTCATCCATCCAACGTTCCATCCATACATCCAATCATCCACCCATCCAATCATCCATCCTTCCTTCCTTCCGTCTAACTTTCCTCCTTTAAAGTCATTCCTTCTCCTTTCCTTCAATTACCAAACTTCTACCTCTCTCCCTCCCTACATACCTCTCCTACCTACCTACTTACTAACCTACCTACCTACCTACCTATCTCCTTTCCCCTCCTCGTTATTTACCTCTCCTCCCTCCCTCTTTTCCTTCCTCCCTCCCTTCCTCCCGACCTACCTACCTACCTATATTCATACATACATACACACCTGCCTTCCTAGCTATATATTTACCTATTTACCTCTCTCTGTTCTTCCTTCCCTACCTATCCTCCCTCCCCCTCTCTCTCTCTCTCTCTCTCTCTCTCTCTCTCTCTCTCTCTCACCTGTCATGCCTCAGTTATTAAAGTTGATTGAGTGCATTTTTATATTTCATGCAGGCAGGTGCGTGTGCGTGTGTGGGTATGTACGCATGTAGTGTGTGTGTGTATGTATGTATGTATGTATGTAAGTATGAATGAATGAATGAATGAATGTATATGTATGTATGATTGTGTATATAATTATGTGTGTGTGTGTGTGTGTGTGTGTGTGTGTGTGTGTGTGTGTGTGTGTGTGTGTGTACGTTTAAAACTTCTGACCTCCCACAATATAGTTTCCACTTTGTTAATTAACAGCTGCTTAAAGAAGGAAGGAAGGAAGGAAGGGAGGGAGGGAGGGACGGAAGGAGGAGTGAGGAAGGAAGGAAGGAATGAGGATGGAAGGTAGGAATGAAGAAAGGAAGGAAAGATGGATGGAAGGAAGGAAAGATGGATGGAAGGAAGGAATGAGGATGGAAGGTAGGAATGAAGAATGGAAGGAAAGATGGATGGAAGGAAGGAAGGAAGGTAGGAAGGAAGGAAGGAGAGCACCAAGACGAGACGCAAGAAGCGAAGGATGATAAAGAGGAAGAATGAGACAGATAGAGTTAATGAAGAGACGAATGGGAGGAAAAAGAAAAATGACTCTCTCTCTCTCTCTCTCGGCTAAAATTCTATTGACCACTTAATTAAAGATTCCGGCGATAGTGTGAGGGGAATTGCGATGACCACTTGACCCTCCCCTCGCTCTCTCTCTCCCCCCCCTCTCTCTCTCTCTCTCTCTCTCTCTCCCCTGACCTGTCTTCATTATCTCTTCCCATACCTCATTTCTCCTCACTTTCGCCCTCATCCTCTCATCATTTCCCCTCACTCTCTCTCTCTCTCTCTCTCTCTCTCTCTCTCTCTCTCTCTCTCTCTCTCTCTCTCCAGATTCTTAGTCTGGCCACGCAGGGTATTGAGTGAGAGGAAGGTGAGGTGAGGAGAGGAAGAGACGAGGAGGAGAAGAGGTGAGAGGAGGAGAAGCGAGATGAGAGGAAGAAGACAGGAAGAGGAGAGGACCAAAGAGAGGAGAGGAAAAGAGAGACTGGGAGAGGAGAAGGGCGATGATGATCCAGAGAGAGAGAGAGAGAGAGAGAGAGAGTGGCGTCTCCCCTCAGTAAGGCTTCTCACTTTATTAACCAAATTTCTGCGATACTTCCCTCATAACTCATGCCCCTTTTTATGCTTTATATTTATTCTCCCCTCGCCTCTCCCCTCACTCGCTCGCCTCTCCCCTCACTCTCTTTTTTCTCTCTCCTCTCTTCATCTTTCACCTTTGCTTCTCTCTTTGTTATATTCAGTCCTTATTTCAATTTGCTTTTCACTCTCTGTGCCTCTGTTTCTGTCCGTCTATCTGTCTGTCTGTCTATCTATCTGTTTGTCTGTCTGTCTGTCTGTCTATCTATGTCTGTCTCTCTGTCTGTCTGCCTGTCTGTCTGTCTGTCTCTCTAAGATAAGGGAAGAAGGAGAGAGAGAGAGAGAGAGAGAGAGAGAGAGAGAGAGAGAGAGAGAGAGAGAGAGAGAGAGAGAAGGGGAATAAAGAGAAAGAAAACACAAGCAAGAAGAATGATGAGAAGAGAGGGAGAGGAGGGGAAGAGAGAGGGGAAAGAGGGGAAAAAGAAGTAAGAGAAGAACTGTGAGATGAGGGGCAGAGGAGGAGGGGAGGGAAACAGAGAGAAGGGAGGAAAGAGGAAAGATGGTGATGAGGAAGGTAGGGGGGAGAGAGGGGGGTGGGGAAAGGAGGGGGGAAGTGAGGGGAATGAACGCAATAATGAGAGGGGAAACAAGAGGAGAGAAGAAGAATGAGAAGAGGGAGAGAGGGGGAGGGGAGGGGGGAAGAGGAAAAGGGAGGGAGGGGGAGGGGAGGGGAGGGGGAAGAGGAAAAAGGAGGGAGGAAAAGAAAAGAAACACTGAGAAGGAAAACAAGAGGAAAGAGGAAGAGGAGGGGTGAGTAGGTATGAAGTAGGGAGGGAGGGGGAGAGGGAGGGAGGGGGCGCAGCGGTGAGAGGAGGAGAATATTGCGAGGTGAGGGGGGGGCGGCGTCCCCTTGTGTCAACACTTTTATCTTCGAGTGCTCTAGTGACCCGAGAGAGAGAGAGAGAGAGAGAGAGAGAGAGAGAGAGAGAGATGTGGGAGAAAGCTAAAATAACTTGTTTTGATGTTCTCTCTCTCTCTCTCTCTCTCTCTCAATTCACCCTTCTCTTATCTCTCCTTTTTCTTTCTTTCCCAAGCCTCCCACTTTTTCCAGGCTATCTTTATTCCAAGTTTCTCTCTCTCTCTCTCTCTCTCTCTCTCTCTCTCTCTCTCTCTCTAATGCCATCAGTTCCTCTGCGACCCCTAAGTACCCCTTGAACTCCTCTATTACATCCTCAAGGCGGCTCACCAGAATCTTCAAGAATCCAAAATGAATCCAACATTGGGACCCTTTCGGAATTCAAATCTTAGTAGAGTCCTCATGGCCTTGAATCCAAACACCCCTCCAATCCAAACACCCC
>NC_136975.1:46618492-46628492 GCF_032717465.1 Coenobita brevimanus
AGGGGTGGGGGGGAGCTCCAGGGACACACGGATTTCATTTCCTGAGCGGACGTGGGTGGCCGCCTGGGTGCTGGGGAGGGGGAGGGGAGAGGGGAAGGGGTGGGGAGAAGGAAACGAGGGTAAGGTATGGGGGGAAAGGGGGAGAAGGCTGTGGAAAGGAGGGAGATGATGGGGAGAAGTAGGGGAGGGGGAGGACAAGGAGTGAGGGGGGGGTAGGGGAAGGAGGAACAGTGAGAGAAAAAAGAGGGGAGGGGGTGAGAAGTGGGGGAAGGGGGAGAATGATGATGATGATGATGATGATGATGATGATGATGATGGGAGAAGTGCATCTACACTGTCTTATTGCTACCTTAGGCTTGAACCCCTCCTTCCGCTCTCTCTCTCTCTCTCTCTCTCTCTCTCTCCCAAGTCACCCCTTTCTCTAACTCTTCTCCCCTACCATCACCGATCACCTCCCATTACACTCCCCCCTCCGCCCAATCACCTCCTCCCCTAACACTTCCCCTTCCCCTCCCCCCAATCATCCCCTTCTCTCCCCCCTCCACCAATCACCCCTTCTCCCCATCTTCCTCCCCTTCCTTGATTAAGCCAAGATGGGACCTTCCGGGTTTAATAAAACATTCACCCCACTGTAAAAACTGTCCCCCTGGCCTGCCCTGCCCTGCCCTGCCCTGCCCTACGATGGGAAGGAAGGAAGGAAGGAAGGTAGGTAGGAAGGTAGGAGTGATGGAGGGAAAGATGGAAATGATTGGATGGAAGAAAAGGGGAATGGAAAAAATTAGACGAGGGAAGGACAGCGTGAGGAAGGAAGGAAGGAAGGTATGTAGGAGGGAAGGAAGGAAGGTATGTAGGAGGGAAGGAAGGAAGGTATGTAGGAGGGAAGGAAGGAGGGAAGATAGGAGGGAAGGAGTGATGGAGGGAGAAATGATTGGATGGAAGGAAAGGGGAGTGGAAAAAATAGAGGAGGGAAGGACAGCATGAGGAAGGAAGGAAGGCTGAAGGTAGATAGGAGGGAAGGTAGGATGGAGAGAGGGAAGGAGGGAAAGGAGAGATGGAAATGATTGGATGGAAGGAAAGAAAGGGGAATGGAAGAAATTTCATATACGAAGGTTAACATGGGAGGAAGGAAGGAAGGAAGGGAGGAAGGAAAGAAGGAAGGAGGGAAGGATAGTACAAGGAAACAGAGAACAGAGTGAAAGACGAAATAGAAGGAAAGAAAGATGGAAGAAAAAGGCAAAGAAAGGAGAATGATATTTAAAGATGATACATGCAAAGACAGAGTGAACGATACAGGAAGGAAAAGAAGGAATGAAGGAAGGAGGGAAAAAGGAAGGAAAAGACGGAAAGCTAAGGGGAGTGGGAGGAATGATACGGTACAGGTGATGCAAAAGGGAGGGAAAGGAAAGGAAGGGACAGAAAGGGAAGGGAAAGGAAGGAAAGGGAAGGGAAAGGATGGTAAGGGAAGGGAAGGGAAGGGAAGGGAAAGGAAGGGAAGGGAAGGGAAAGGATGGTAAGGGAAGGGAAGGGAAGGGAAGGGAAAGGAAAGGAAAAGGAAGGGAAGGGAAAAGAGGAATGTGAGGAGAAATTGAGAGATAATGGAACGTGTGTGTGTGTGTGTGTGTGTGTGTGTGTGTGTGTGTGTGTGTGTGTGTGTGTGTGTGTTCACATAAGTGTAAAAGGCAATTCTTGTTTATCTTACTTAACTCTCTCTCTCTCTCTCTCTCTCACACACACACACACACACACACACACACACACACACACACACACACACACACCTACTTTCCAATCTACCCACCTAACCAGTCCCACCCACCTATCCATCCACCTACCCACCTTTTCTCTCCCTACCCATTCTCTCTCCTCTACCCCCACACCCTCACCTACTCTCTCACCTAGCCAGTCTCTTCCCCCCACCTATCCTACCAGCCACCTACTCACTGCACCTAACCACCTACTCCGCCACCTCCTCCACCCCCGTTGTACGTGGGGTCGCTAACAAGTTCCAGACAATTAGACTAACTTTCCCCCTTAACGCAGTGGGGGAGGGGGACAGGGGTGGGGGAAGGGAGAGGGGAGGGTACAGAGGTGGGGGAAGGGAGAGGAGAGGGGACAGAGGTGGGGGAAGGGAGAGGGGAGGGGACAGAGGTGGGGAAAGGGAGAGGGGAGGGGACAGAAGAGAGGGATAGAGATGAGGGACAGAAGAGGGGGAAGAGAAGGAAAGAGAAGTGAGAGGGGTTGCTGTTACAGGAGATAAGGGGGAGGAGGAGAGAAGAAGGGGAGGGGGAGAGGGAATGGGGAAGGGGAGGGGGAGAGGGAATGGGGAAGGGGAGGAGGAGAGGGAATGGGGAAGGGGAGGAGGAGAGGGAATGGGGAAGGGGAGGAGGAGAGGGAATGGGGAAGGGGAGGAGGAGAGGGGAAGAGAGGAAGGAGGGAGAGAGGGAGGGATGAAATGGGGAGAGAGAGAGAAGAGACGAGAGAGTGGCTGTGAGAGAAGAGAGGGGGAGAGGAATTGAAGAGGAGGAAGGGAGGGGAAAGGGAGGAGAAGAGGAGAGGGGAGGGAGGGAGGAGAGGAGAGGGGAGGGAGGGAGGACGGGAGAGGGGAGGGAGGGTAGAGAGTAGGGAATGACTGCTATGAGAGGAGAGAGGGGAATAGGAAGGGGGGTGGAGGGGGTGCCTTGAAGGGGGAAGGGGAAGGAATACAAGAGAGAGAGAGAGGGGGAGGGAAAGTGGTGAAAGAGGTATTTTGGAGGGGGGGGGAAAGGGAGAGGAGGAGGTAGAGGAGGGGTAGAAGAGGGTGGGGGAGGGAAGGGGGAGGAGAGATGCAATACTCCTTCCCTCACATCCTTCTCTCTCACTTTCTATATTTCTTCACTCTCATCCGTATTTCCCTTTTCCTTCTTAATTTTCCCCCCTTCTCCTTACTCTTCTCTGGTTCCTTATTTTCCCTTTCTTATTTCCTCTTATTTTCTGCATTTTTATTTCCCCTTATACTATCCTACCTCCTTATACCATCTCTTTATACTATCCTACCTCCTTATACCATCTCATTATACTATCCTACCTCCTTATACCATCTCTTTATACTATCCTACCTCCTTATACCATCTCCCTATACTATCCTACCTCCTTATACCATCTCTCTATACCATCTCCTACTATCCTATTAACTTTCCTTTCTCTTAAAAATCTGGGGGGAAATTGGAAGTGGATTGCGGAAGTGGAATTTCAGCCGGCAGTCTACAGGGTTCACATTTCCTTTGAGCCTGGGAACACACCGACACCACCTCAAGTTCATGTCCCTTCGCCCTCTTCATCTCTCCCTCATTTCCACCCTTCCTCACCATTTCCTATACGCCTCCTCCTCATCTCCACTCCCCCACCACTCACCCCACTCCCCTTTCCTTCATTTCCACTCCCCCCACTCCACCTTCCTTCATTTCCCCTCCCTCACCACTTCCTATGCTCCACCTCTCCCTCATTTCCACTCCGCACCTCCTCTGCGGGATATTCGCATTCCACCCGACCTTCCTTAAAATGAGGAGGAGGAGGAGGAGGAGGAGGAGGAAGAAAAGGTTAGGAAGAGGAAAGGTGAAGACGAAGCAAGAATGGAAATGAGACGCTGGAGAGAGAGAGAGAGAGAGAGAGAGAGAGAGAGAGAGTTAAAAAAAAATAGCATTTTACCCCTCCTCCCCACCCTTCCCTACCCCTCCCACAACTACCTTCACTCCCCTCTTCCCCACTTTCTCCCCACTCCCACAACCTTGTCCCCATATTGCCGTACTACCCACCCTTTTTCACCCACCCCCACCTTATCCCCTCCTTGTCTCCTACCCCTCCTTCCCAACTCCTCCCCTCCCCTCATCCTCTCCTTCTTAACACCTAACCTCCCCACCTTCCCCACCCCTTCCTCAATCATCTTCACCGCCCTTCTCCCATTCTTCTTCCTCCCCATCTCTCTCCTAAAACCTCTCCCTCCTCTCCTCCCCATCCCCTCAACCACCTTGCTCCCCTTACCCTCTTCTCCCCACCTTTTCCACCCCGACTCTTCCCCTTCCCAACCTCCTTTCTTATAACACCTTCCTCCCTCCTCCCCACCCCTCTATTCTCCTCTCGCCTTCATAACAGCTTTCCTCCCCATTCGTCTCCCCTCCCTCACTTCTCCCCTCCCTCACCCTCCGCTCCCCACTTATTCATAGCACCATTCTTCCCCACCCCTATCCCTCCTCCCCTCCCTCACCCTCTCCCTCTCCTTTCTTCTAACACCTTTCCACCCCACCCCTCCCCCTCCTCCCCCTTTCCCCCTCCTCTCCTCCCCACCCCTCCCCTCCCTCCCCGTGATGAGGTCGTTACTATGGCCGGCACGGTGGTTGGGGTGGGGTAATGGGGGGAGGTATTTAGCCACTTCTCCCCACTGCATGCAAATGGGGAGGGGAGGGGAGGGGAGGGGAGGGGGGAGAAATGAGGGGGAGAGGGGAGAGAGCTGTGTTATAAGGTGAGGTGGGTCGGAGGGGAGGGAGGTAGAAGGTGGTTTTGAGAGAGAGAGAGAGAGAGAGAGAGAGAGAGAGAGAGAGCGCTGATATGAGAAAAGGTAGCTTAAGGTGAACGAGGAAAATGGGTGGGAGGGGAGGGGGGATAGGAGGGGAAAGTGGGGGTGGGAGGGGAAGGAAGGGGGAAGGAGGATGAAGCGGGGGTGGGAGGAAGAGAAGGGGAGGAGGGAGGAAGGGAGAGAGACAGGGAGGAAAAGATGAGGGAGAGAAGGGGGAAGAGAGGGAGGAAAATAAAAGGAAAGAAAATTGACGATAAACCAAGAGACGCTAAGAAAACCAAGCAAGAGGAACTCAAGAAAATAATGAAGACAAGAAGACGAAGACAAATGGAAATAAGACAGATAATAATAATAATAATAATAATAATAATAATAATAATAATGAGATAAAGGGAAGGAGTTGAGAAGAAAGGGGAGAGAGAATGGAGGGAAGGAGGGAAAGGAATGGAAAAGAAAATGGGAAAAATGAAGGGAAATGAAAAGGGGAGACGGAAAAATTAAATGAAGGATACAGAAGAAAAAGAAGGAAAATAAGAGGAAAGAAAAGGGGAAAAAGAGGAAATGAAAAGCGTGAAAAGGGGAAATGGAAGAGAAAAAAGGGAAGGGGTCGAGACGAAATGTAAAGGTAAAGGGAAAGATTAAGAAAAAGATATATGGAAGAGGAACATGAAAAAAGGGGGAAAGGGAAATGAATGGAAAATGGAAATGGAACTGATGGAAATGAAAGGAAAAGAGAATTGAAAAAAAAAAAGGGCTATACACAAAAAAAAGGGGGGGGGAGTAAATGAGAGATTGATAAATGTGGAGAGATGGAGAATGAGGGAGAGGTGATGGAGAAGAAAAGGTACTGGTGGAGAGAAAGAAAGAGAAGAGGATGGAGAAGGATGCTACTGGTTCAGAAAGTTGCGGTACTTGTGGTAAATGTGGTAGTTGTGGAAATGGCAAACAGTAGGCAGGTGTGGTGGTGGTGGTGGTACTGGTAGATGCAGGTGTGTTGATGAGAGAGAGAGAGAGAGAGAGAGAGAGAGAGAGAGAGAGAGAGAGAGAGAGAGAGAGAAATAACACAATAACAAACAAATTAACACTTAAAATACACACACACCAACAAACAACAATTTTGGCGGGAGGTTTGCGCGGGAAAGAGGCCCCAGCTGACAAATGTAAACAAACAAGATGGCCGCCAGGAGGGACGAGCCTAAAACTTCTCCCGATCGAACGAAAAAAAAAGTTAATATGATTCTCTTCTGGCCTTTTATTGTTTTGGGACGATTTTGAACGAAGATTTATGGATGGAAGTGATGATATATGGCAAAGAAAAACATAGCTGATTTCTTTTTCTCGACCTTCGTTAATACTTCTGGATTTTCTTTTTTTTTTAACAATATAATCTAGGTCAACATTTTATTCAGCTTGATTACCGAGTGTGATCCTTACTCTCTCTCTCTCTCTCTCTCTCTCTCTCTCTCTCTCTCTCTCTCTCTCTCTCTCTCTCACTCACTCTCTTCTAAATGAACTGAAGGAGGCGAAGAAATATTACATGTTTTTCCTGCTGTAAATATGAATGCAAATAAAACTGTAAGAAGAGGAGGGGAAGAAGAGGAAGAGTAGGAAGAGGAAAGTAAAATGGGAAGGAGATACAAGAGGAAAGAAGAGGGGAGGGAGAGAGTAAAGAAGAGGAGGGGAAAAGAGGAGAGAGAAGTGGAGAAAGCGAAGCCAGAAGAGAAAGGGGAGCAAGAGGAAGAGGAGTGTGAATAACGTGGATTAAGATGAGAGGTGAGGATGGGGGTAAAATGAGGGGATAGGAGGGGAAAGATGAGGACGGGGAAGGAAAGAGGAGAGGGGAAGGAAAGAGGAGAGGGGAAGGAAAGAGAAGAGGGGAAAGAAAGAGAAAAGAGGGGAGGGAAAGGGAGAAGAGGAGAAGGAAAGAAAGAAGAGGGGAAGGAAAGAGAACAGAGGAAGGAAAGAGAGACGAGGGGAAGGAAAGCGAGACGAGGGGAAAGAAAGAAAGAGGGGAAAGAAAGAGGGGAAGGAAACTGAGAAGAGGGGAAAGAAAGAACAAGGGGGAGGAAAGAAAGAAGAGGGGAAGGCAAGAGAGAAGAGGGGAAAGGGAAGGCAAGAGAGAAGAGGGGAAAGGGAAGCCGGGAGAGAAACAGAGGAGGAAGAGGAGGAGGAGAGGAAGAGGAGTGCAAGTAATGTGGATTAAGATGAGAGGTGAGGATGAGGGGAAAATGAGGGGAGAGGAGAGCACTTGCCACAATTAAGGTGCTCACTCCCCTCTGTGGCTTACGAGGCTAATGAGGGGAGAGGGGAGGGGAGGAGAGGGGAGGGGAGGGAGAGGGGAGGGAGGGGAGAGGGAGGGGAGGGGAGGAGGAGAGGGAGGGGAGGGGAGGGGAGAGGGGAGGGGAGGAGAGGGGAGACGGGGAGGGGAGACGGACAGGAGGAGGGAGACGGGGGAGGGAAGGGAAAGGAGGAGTGGGAGACACACAGAGTGGGGAGGGAAAAAGAGGGGAAAGAGGAGAGGGGTGAATGGAGAGGAGAAGGGAAGAAGAGGGAAGAGGAAGATGGGAAAAAGAGGAGAGAGGGAGAATGAGAGAGGAGGAGGAAGAAAATGGGAGAGAGAGAGAGAGAGAGAGAGAGAGAGAGAGAGAGAGAGAGAGGGGTGGGTGGGGGAAGATGGAGGGGAGAGATAAAGAAAGATAAAGACAGGAACAGACAGTAAGTGAGAGAGAAGAGATAGTGGGCGATAAGGGAGGGAGGAAATATGCGCTCTCTCTCTCTCTCACTCTCACACACACACACACACACACACACACACACACTCCCGCACCTCTCTCTCTCTCTCTCTCTCTCTCTCTCTCTCTCTCTCTCTCTCTCTCTCTCTCTCATTTCCTTATCTTCCTCTAGGGATCCACCAAAGTCTCTCCTTAATTCCACTCACTTTCTTTCGACTTTCCTCTCTCTCTCTCTCTCTCTCTCTCTCTCTCTCTCTCTCTTATATTTTATTTTTATTAATTTCGAGTAATCTTTCTTCTCATCCCCTTATCCTTCTCTTCCCCTCATCATCCCCTCCCCCTTATCCCCCTCCCCTTTTACCTTCTCCTACACAATCATCTCCTTTCCCTCCCTCTCCTCTCCCCTACCCTTTCTTCTCTTCATTTCCCCAATCTCTCCTCACCTTCACTTCTTCTTCTCCTCTCCCTCCCCTTCCCCTTCCCCTTCCTCTTCCCCCTCTAAACCCCTCTTCACCTCGTCTTCCCCCTCTCTCCCTCCCCTTCTTCTTCCCCTCCTCTACCCCTTGCCATCCCTTCTTCTTCCTACGTCCTTCCTCAATTTTTCCCGCCCCCCTGCTCCCCCTCCCCCTCCCCCTAACCTTTCCCCTCTCCCCTTCTCTACCCCTTTCCTTTCCCTCCTCTTCCTACGTCCTTCATTCTTCCCCTCCTCCCTTATCACTCACTTCCTTCCCTTCCCCTCCCCCTCCCCTTCCCCCTAACTTTTCCCCTCTCCCTTTTCTACCCCTTACCCTTTCCTCCTCTCCTTCCGTCCTTCATTTTTCCCCTCCTCCCTTATCACTCACTCCCCTTCCCCTCCCCTTCCCCCTCCCCCTCCTTCTCCCCCTCTCCTTTCCCTTCACCCCTTCTCTATCTCTTCCCCTTTCCTCCTCTCCTTCCGTCCCTTCATTTTCCCCACCTTATCATTCACTTCCTCCCCTTCCCCTTTCCCCCTCCCCCTCCCCTTCCCCCTCCCTCAAGTGTACTGGCAAGAAAGGGGGTGTTATTCCAGGAAGTTTGTGATTTAATAAGCAAACTCCACAGGTGCCCTTACTCTTATATTCTTACCTCTTACTTGTACCTCTTACTTTTCTTACCTCTTACCTCTTATCTTCTGACTCTTGCTCTTTACTAAACTTTTACTCCTGCCTCTTACATTCTTTCCTCTTACTTTTTTCTTACTCTTACTCTTTACCCTACTCTTACGCCTACCTCTTACAGGCTTACCTCTTAATTTTACTCCTCTTATTCTTACTCGTTTACCCTACTCTCATTCCTCTTAGATTCTTAACTCTTATTCTTCTCCTTACTCTTTCACCTTATTCTTAACTCTTATATTCTTACATATTTTACCTTCCTTCCTCTTCCTCTTCCTCTTTCCTCTTACTTCAACCACTTCACTTCGCTGACGTGTATTTCTATATGATTCTCTCGCTTCTCGGCAGTTCAGGACGCTCCCTAACACCTCTTCCTTACCGATTTATTTTTGGATGTCAGGTTAGTATCTTTCTGTATGTTATTTATGCAGAGTATGCCAACGTTTGAAGGATTTATATATAACAGAATAGGAGGGTGTAATAAGCAGAATAATTCGCTAAGGAAAAAGTGTTAGGACCCTCATTAACTCCTTCACTCCTACAGGTGTTTCCTAAGATGGTAAATTCGTCTTAAGGTAGAAAGATAAGAAAAATGGCAAGTTACTGGGTTAAATTACGCTCTTACTTTCTCACCTCCACTCTCTCTCTCTCTCTCTCTCTCTCCCTCCCTCAAATCTCCTCCTCTTGTCTTCCTCCAACTTTCTCCTTTCTTTCTCTTCCTTCCTCCCTCCCTCCTCTTTCAGTCTTCCTTCATACATCTCCTCTACCTTCCTTCCTTCCCCCTTTCCTTTTTTCCTTCCTCCTTCTCACTTTCTTTTCCCTCCCTTCTCCTCCTCCCCTCTCTCTTCCTTCTCCCTCCTTCCTCCTCCTCCCCCTCTTTCTTCTCCCTCCTCCTCCTACAGTGTTTTTCCTGATCGTTTCCGAGTGACAAGCAAACGCAATAACACGGGTTTCTCCTTCGCTCCTTCACCCTCCCTCCTTCGCCTCCTTCCTTCTCTTATTTTCCTCCTTCCTAGCCCTCTTGTACTCTCCTTCACCTTCTCTTATTTCCTTCCTCCTCCTCCTTGCTTTATCTTATTTTCTCCTCCTCTTTCTCTCCCTCATTCCTTCCTTTGTCTTCCTTCCCCCTTCTTCCAATCTTCCTGTTCTGCCTTCCTTCCTACCTTCTTCCTTCCTTCCTTTCTACTTCCTACCTTCTTCCTTCCTTTCTTTTCTCCTCTCCTTTCAACCTTTTCAACTCCCTATATTTTTCCCTTCCTTCCTTCCTTCCTTCCAACCCTCTCTCCTCTCTCTACCTCCCTTCCTTCCTTCTCCCTCCCTCCCTCCCCCCTTCCTGGTTCCTTTAATTTCTTCTTCCCTCCTATTTCCTCTCTCCCACCGTGCGTCTCCTCCTCTCCCTATCCATTCCCCTCCCTCCCTTCTATCTTTCCTCCAGTCTTCAACCCTCTTACTTTCGTTTCCTTCTTCCCTTTCCCTCCCCCTCCCCGTACTTTCCCTCTTCCCTCCCTATTCTCTCTTCCCCGCTTCCTCTTTTCTTTCCCACTTCCTTCCCTCCCCCTCCACTTCCTTTCCCTCCTCCCTCCCTC
>NC_136975.1:46630992-46638492 GCF_032717465.1 Coenobita brevimanus
GGAGGCGGAGGGAGGTGGGGAGAGGGACCTAGAGACGTTGGCGTAGAAGGGGTCGCGTCCCCCCCAAAATCAAACCCCTGCCCCCCGTGCCCCCCCTTTTGAAATTCTGGTTTATTTAATGTGTCAAAATTTTACAGTATCCCCCTAAAAAAAAACATGGCGTGACCTTATCCTGACCCCCCTTATCTGCTGACCTCGCTACGTCACTGGGTAGAGATAAGAAAGACATGGAGGAAAGGATGGGTGGGTGGAGGAAGGATGGGAAGGGAAGGGGGAATGAGGGAAGGGAGGGTAGTGAGGGAAGGGAGGGGAGTGAGGGAAGCGGATGGAAAGGTGAAGAGAGAAGGAAGAGGAAGAAGAAGGAGAAAGAGGAATAGGAAGAGAAGGAAGAGTGACGTAGAAACAAGAAAGGAATAAAGGAGGAAGTCGGCAGGAAGGAGGAAGGGGAGTGGGATGGTGGTCGGTGGGGAGGGGAGGGGAGGGGAGGGGAGAAGCAGAGAAGTTCAAACCTGTTAATGATATGCCAGAGGGAGGGGAAGGGGAGGGGGAGGGGAGACGAAAGGAACCAAGGAGGGAGGGAGAGAGGGAGAAGGTACGACGGAAGAGAGGGAGGGAGGGAGGGGGGGAGGAAGAGATAAAAGGGACCGGTAAACATGAGGGAAGGGACGGAATATGGATGGCACTGAGAAGGATGGAATAGAAGGATGGAAGGAAAATATGGAAAGAAGGAGGGAGGGAGGGAAGGAACAGACGAACGAACGAAAGAAAGAATGAAGGAGGGGAAGAAGGAAGGAAAGGCGGCAGGTAGGAAGGAAAGAACAGTGGAACATAAGTAAGAAGGAAGAAGTGAAGGAAGGAAGGAAGGAAATATAAGCTGGAGGCTGTTAAAGGGAAGGTTATAACTATGATATCCTTTCTATGAGACCAAGACAAGGATAGCAAAGAAAAAATAAATCCCTCCTACTCATCAATCCCCCTAGTCGAAGCCGGCAGGAAAAAGTGAGAAGGACCAACATGCAGTAGAGAATAAGCGAGAGGGAAATTTTACAGGATAGAGTGAAGTGAATATATAAATAAGGAAGTAAAGGCTGAGGAAAGGAAGTAGGGAGGAAGGGAGGGGGAAGAGGGAGGGGAGGGAGTGGGGGAGGGGATGGGGGAGGGCAGGGGAGGGAGGAGAGAGAAGAAATGTGACTTTTAACAATTTCAAGATGGCTGGAGGGATGAGAGAGAGAGAGAGAGAGAGAGAGAGAGAGAGAGAGAGAGAGAGAGAGAGAGAGAGAGAGAGAGAGAGAAATAACAAACCTCTTATAAATCAATTATTCTCTCTTTCTCTCACTCATAATCTCTCCCACTCCCTCCCTCTTTCCCTCCCTCCCACCCTCCCTCCATCACACTCTATAAAACTAAGCATTGATTCTTCAGCTTTACTCCCAAAACTAAGATAAGCCTAAAATCAAGAGGAAGGAAGAGGAAAGAAGAGGATGGAAGAGGAGGAGGATGAGAAGGAAGAGAGAAGGAGAGACAAGAGGAGGAGGAGGAAGAGGAAAGAAAGAGAGGTAGAGAGACAAGAGGAGGAGGAGGAAGAGGAAAGAAAGAGAGGTGGAGAGGCAAGAGGAGGAGGAGGAGGAAGGAAGAAGAGGGTGAGGAGGAGGAGGAGGAGAGGTTGGTAGTGACAGTAGCAGGTGAATGGTGGGCATCTGAGCACTCTCCAACCCCACTCCCTCCCTCTCTCTCTCTCTCTCTCTCTCTCTCTCTCTCTCTCTCTCTCTCTCTCTCCATTTTCTTTCATTTAATACAGCCTCCTCTCCTTATTCTCTCCTCTACCACCTTCCTCCCAGCTACCACAACTACCACCATCCGCTACCAACATTCCAGGCGGCACAACAATTAGTAAATACCATCTCTACCACAACCACCACTACCACCACGACCACTACCACAACTACCATCGTATCGACTCTCACTACCACCACAACCATCATAACTACCACTACTCCCACCTCTCCTATGAAAAGCACAACCACTACTACAACCACCACAACTACCACACTGTCAACACCAGCACCAGCACCACCATAACACTACCACCACAACCACCACAACTACCAATATCCTGTACTACCACAACTACCCTCACCACAACTACCTTCATCACCTTCTAACAGTACCGTACCACAATAACCTTCACCACCACCACCACCACCACCACACTTACCACCCATTATCACCACCACTACCACACCAGCTACCACAACTACCAACATCCACCACAATCACCACAACCGCCACCACAACAACTTCTGCACCCACCACCATGATCCCACTTACCATTACCACCACAACCACTACCACCTACCACCATTACCACCACACCAGCTACCACAACTACCACAACTACCAATATCCAGCACCTGGGAGACAGCCTGGTACAAAGTGAGCTTCATTTACCTTGACGTAACACATTTTCTTCCTTGATGACTCCCTCTTCCTCTTCCTCTTCCTCTTTCCTTCCTTCCTTCCTCTCTCCTTTATCTCACTCCCTCCTCTTTCTCACCTTCCTTCCTCTCTTTCCTCTCTCTATCTCACACGTTCCTCTTAACAAATTTTCTTCTTTGACTCCCTCTTCCTCTTCCTCTTTCCTTCCTTCCTTCCTCTTTTATCTTACACCTTCCTCTTTCTCTTCCTTCTTTCCTTCCTTCATTTATTTTTCCTCTCCTTTCTCTCCACTCTTTCTCTTTCCTTTTCAATTTTCTCTTTCTGTTCTTTTTCTTTTTTCTTCTCTCTCTCTCTCTCTCTCCTTTCCATCCCCCTTCCCAACCTACCAAACTTAACCCAATCTACTTAGTTAATTACCTACCTACCTACCTACTTACTCACCAGCTTACCTACCCTGTCTACTAACCCACCTACCTACCCACCCACCCACCTACCTACCTATCTACCTACTTACCTACCTACCTACTTACTAATTAGTATACCCAGGTGAGTGATAATTACCTGGAGATAACCTGATTTTAGCCATAAGGTCCAGTGGGCAGGGAAAGTGAGTGGGATTTTGGACCTTGAGAGAGAGAGAGAGAGAGAGAGAGAGAGAGAGAGAGAGAGATTGTGGGAAAAGATGAGAGTGTGCGGAAAGAGTAGAGGGGAAAGACAGTACGGTACAGAGAGTGAGGGGAAGAGTACAGAGAGTGAGGGGAAACAGTAGAGGGAGTGAGGGGAAAGAGTAGAGGGAGTGAGGGGAATGAGTAGAGGGAGTGAGGGGAAAGAGTAGAGAGAGTGAGAAGGATTGGGGAGTGAGGGGAAAGACAGCAGAGAGAGTGAGATTAGAAAGAGACTAAGGGAAAAGGGCAAAGTGAGAGGAAAGAGAGTAGAGAGTGAGGGGAAAGAGAGTTGAACGAGTGAGGGGAAAAAGAGTTGAGCGAGTGAGAGGCAAGAGAGCTGAGCAACTGAAGGGAAGAGAGAAAAGAGTGAGGGGGAAAGGGAGTAGAGACAGTGAGGGGAAAGAGTGAGGGGAAGGGGGGGGGGTCTCCGGGGATGGCATGGCAGCTGTTTCATCTCATTCCCTTGATTAAAACTCAGGTGACCAACTCGTTCCTTAGGTCTTCGTCCGCTACACCCTCATTTCCCCTCACCCTCCTTCCCCTCACTCTTTCACCTCACCCTCCTTCCCCTCACCCTCATTTCCCCTCACCCTCATTTCCCCTTACTCTTTCCCCTCACCCTCAGTTCCCTACTTTCACCTTCCCTCCCTTCTTTCTCACTCGCCTTCCCTCACCTCCCCTCACTCTCACCTCTCCCCCTTTTCACCCTCACCCTCCCTCATGTTCACTTCACCTTATCCCCCCCCTTCTCCCTCTCTCTCTCTCATACTTTTATATTCTCTTCTCCCCTCTTCCTGTCTCTCTTCCACTCTTTTCCTCCCCTCTCTCTTTCTCTAACTCTAATCTTGTCTCTATTTCTCTATCTTTATCTGCTGATCTTCCCTTCCTTATCTTTTCTTTCCTTCCCCTCTTAAATCCTACACTCCCCTCATTTCCCCTCTCTCATTTTCTCCTCTCCTTTCCTATCCTCTCCCCTCATCTCATCTTTTCTCCTCTCCCCTCATCTCATCTTCTCTCCTCTCTCCTCTCCTTCTCCCCTTGCTGTCTTCTCTTTCTCCCCCTCTCCTTTTCCTTCTCTCCACTCCCTTCCCCCTCCTCCTCCCCTTCGCTGTCTCCTTTCTCCTCTCCATCTCTCCTCCTCTTCTCTTCCTTCCCCCTCCTCTCCCCTCTCCTTTTAGCTACCTCCTCTCTCTTCCCTTTCTCTTTTCCATCTCTCCTTCTCTCCTCTTCCTTCCCCCCTCCCCTCCCCTCTGGATCACATCGAATACTGATTAAGGAAGCTGGTAAGGCCCCCTTCCCCCTCCTCTCCCCTCCCCCTTCTCCCCTTGCTCTCCCCTCCCCCTCCTCAACCTCCCCCCTTCTCTCTTCCTTCCCTCCCTCTTTCTTCCCTCTTCTTTTTCTTGCTCTTCACTTTGATCTTCACTTCCTCTCTACCTCTCTTCCCCTCTTTCTTATCTCTTCTCCCCATCCCTCTTCTATCTTCCTCCCCCCACCCCTCCCTTCCCCAACGTGCTTTGGACCGGGGGAAGAAAAAGGGAGGAGACTCATTTATCAGGGGGAGGGGAGGGGAGGGGAGGGGAGGGGAGGGGAGGGGAGAGGAGGGGAGGGGAGGGGAGGGGAGGGGGAAGGAAGAAATAATGTGGCAGAGATGGAGATGAGGACTAGCAAGGGAGGGGGGAAGGGGACGGGGAAGGGGACGGAAAAGGGGAAAGGGAAGGAGGGGAGGGGAAACAGAGGGGGGGGAGAGAAAACAGGGAGAGATATGAGAGGAGAGAGAGAGGGAGAGGGAGAGAAAGCGAAGAGAGAGGGAGAGGAAAAGCAAGGGAGAAGAATAAGAGACGAAGGAGGGAGAAGATGGAAGGAAAGGGAGAGAAGAGAGGAGGAGGAGGAAGGAGGGAGAAGGAGAAAGGAGAGGCGAATGGAAGAAGAGGAAAAGAGGACACAGAAGAGAAAGGGAAGAAGAAAGGAGAAGAGAATGGAGGTAAAGGATGATGGAGACAAGGGGAGGAAATGGAGGAAAGAGAAAGAGAATGAAGAGGGAGAAAGAAAAGAGGGGAGAGGGAGGGGGGAGGGAGAGGGGAGAGGGAAAACGAGGTGATCTGCCTTGATGAGAAAGGGTTAAGTACACCTGAGAGGGAGGAAAAAAAATGGAGGAAAAAAGGAAAGGATAGATTAGCAAAGTGGAGGAGGAGGTGCAGGAGGAGGAGGAGGAGCTTAAGGGGTAAAGAAAGGGTTATTGAAGAAGGGGAAGGGGAGGAGGAGGCAAGGGGAAAATTACATGAGAGAGAGAGAGAGAGAGAGAGAGAGAGAGAGAGAGAATGGTTCGCTTTATCTTCTTCGTGTAACAAGACTTCATGGCAGGGGAGGGAGCAGTTAAGGAGGAGGAGGAGGAGGAGGAGGAGGAGGAGGAAGAAAGATGGGATAAAGGAAGGAAGGAAGAAAACACCACACAGTTCGCAGGTCAGAACAGGTCACAGGTTAAATTATCAGGTCATCAAGCAGGTCAAGATAAGCGGAAACGATTAAGAGGTCAAGGGATAAGGAGAGATTAGGAGGTCAGATTACCGGGTCACTTATCGCAGGTCATATCCCAAGTCTCTTCTAAGGTCACACGTCATGAAGAAAGGGGTCACGCTGGGTCAAGGTAACACATATGGCCAGGTGACAGGTGGAAGGTCAGAGGTTACGTAACAGGTGGTCAGGTCGTTAATTAAGATTGGGTCAGGTGGAATTACAGGTCAAAGGTCAACAGAGGTCAGGTTTGGTCAGGTACTGGGGAGAGGAAGTTTATAATTAGGGTGAGCAAGTTTCAGGACGGGGAGATGAGGGGAAGGGAGGGGAGAAAGGGAGATAGAGGGGAAGGGAGGGGAGAAAGGGAGATAGAGGGGAAGGGAGGGGAGGAGAGAAAGGGAGAGAGAGGGGAAGGAAGGGGAGAAAGGGAGGTGGAAGGGAAGGGAGGGGAGAAAGGGAGGTGGAAGGGAAGGGAGGGGAGAAAGGGAGATAGAGGGGAAGGAAGGGGAGAAAGGGAGGTGGAAGGGAAGGGAGGGGAGAAAGGGAGATGGAAGGGAAGGATGGGGAGAAAGGGAGATAGGGGGGGAAGGAAGGGGTGAAAGGAAGATGGGAAAAAGAGACCAAGGAGATTAGGGGAGGAGACGAGGATGAGTGGGGAGATGGGGAATAAGAGATGTGGGGAGATGGAAGAGAGGGGAGGAGAAAGGGTGAGGGGTGAGCAGTGGAAGGAGTGAGGGTAGTGGAGGAGAAGAGAATAGAAGGGGTAGGGAGATGGGAGGGGGAAAAGAGGAGGGGAGGGGAAGAAGGCACATGGGAGAAGGAAAAATTGAGGAGAGAAGGAGAGGGGAAGAAGGGAGAGAAGAGAAAGAATGATGAAAAATGGTGGGGAGAGAAGAGAGGGGAGAATGAGTGAAGAATGAGGATAACAGACGATGAGAGGAAGAAAAGAGGGGAGAGGGAGAGAAGGGAGAGAAAACGGTAGAAAGTGAAGGGGGGGAACTAAAGGGTGATGGGACGGGAAGGAATGAAGGCCAGAGGGGAGAGGGTGAGAAGAGGGGAAAGGGTGAAAGAGGGGAAAGGGTAAGAAGAGGGGAAAGGGTAAGAAGAAGGGAAAGGGTGAAACAAGAGGGGAAAGGGTGAAATGAAGGAGTTGAAGTGGGTATGGAAGAGGATGAGAGAAGGGGACAAGGAGAAATGGGAAGGGGAGGTGAAGGCAAGAGGAGTGATGGAAGAGGGGAAAGGGGATAGGAAACGGGTCTGGAAGCTTGGAGGAGAGGAGGGAGAAGGGGAGTGATGAAAGAGGGGAAAGGGGAGGGGGGAGTGAGGGAAAAGGGGAGGGGGGAGTGAGGGGAAAGGGGAGGGGGGAGTGAGGGGAAGGTAAGATGTCCCCAGGGTTAATTAGGACCTTCAGCTGTGATCAACTACATATGGGGCCTCTCTCTCTCTCTCTCTCTCTCTCTCTCTCTCTCTCTCTCTCTCTCTCTCTCTCTCTCTCTCTCAGAATCAGACTCGGAATTGTCAAGATGAGAATTTATGTCAGGAATTAAAATCAAAATTGAAATAAAAAAATAACGATAAATAAAGTCAGTGTTAGAGTCAGTGAAAAATAATAATAAACTGGAAACTCTATTCTCGCAAGATTAGAGTCTCCCCTAGCACCTTTTCCTTTGCGATTTATTTTCCACATTACACATTACTGGCTTGCAAACATTTCTTAACCTATTAACTCCTTCAATCTAATTATTTTTATGCTCTGTGGCAGGGTTGGATCTAGCCTTCCTTAACTCTTTCAATAACAGAGACGTGGAAGAAATAACAGAGACATTGCAATAACACCTTAAATAACACGGCCTCATATTAACACAGGCTGCCTAACACCCTGTACAGG
>NC_136975.1:46640992-46655992 GCF_032717465.1 Coenobita brevimanus
CACCTGTGTATTGACCCACGAGACTCCTCCCCTTCCTCTCACCTGCGCCTCCTTCTCTCCCTCCTTCCCTCCACACCTGTTCTTGGCCACACCCTTCTCCCTCCCTCACCGTCCCTCCTTCCCTCCCTCACTTGTCCTTCCCTCCCTCCCTCCACACATGCCCCTCCCTCCCACCTGCCCCTTCCTCCTCCCTCCCTCCGTCCGTCATCTCCCTCCCACCTCTCTCCCTTACTTGGTCCTCCCTTCCTTCCTCCACATGTCCCTCTCTCCTCCATCATTTGTCCCTCACTCCCTCCCTCACCTGTCCCTCCCTCCCTTACCTGTCCAACTGTCTCACCTGCTTTTCACTCCACCCTTAATATATATCAGTTGCTGTATTTTGGTTTGAAAGTTTGTTTATAAAATAGTCAAGATGAAAGAACTGCAATTTTATCGTAGACGCTTTTACAAATTCACACACACACACACACACACACACACACACACACACACACACACACACACACACGTATATCGAAAGCAATTTGGTACCTACACAAAACCAGATCCACATATTATAAGCAATGGAGACTAAGCTACCAAGATTACTACCAACATCACTACCAATACAGTAACTACAACCACAACTACCACAATCACCACCACTACAACCACAAAAACGATGAAATTGAGAGGAAAAGCTGCCTAATTCCTGACGCATCCTTATTAACAAGGGAAACAGGTGTAATTCTTAATGCTTTCCTCGCACCTGTGTAATAAATATGTAAAAAATGCATATAGGAAATCCACTACGTATCTCTGTACACTTTCGGGAAAAATACAGAAAATACAGGAAATACAGAACCAGGAATATTGAAGTTAGTTAAAGATATGTACAGTATCTCTATTAATGACTGCGTGGAGTACATATTAAATTTGTCAGTATTTATCAATCCTACTGCTGCACTGCATGTTGGTCTGTCTCACTTTTTCCTGCCGGTTTTTGGCTAATATGACTTGTGTAGAATGAGTCTTTTTGCTCTGCTATAGTTACCTTCAATTAATGGAAAAAAAATAGCACACTTATGGCCCTCTGTGTGAAAAATGGCATAGAATGGAATATCAATTGATTTTTCCTTCCCTCTGTCCTCCTTTGAACCTGTCCTCCTCTAAATCCATCCTTTCCTCTCCCTTTCCTCATCTTTCCCTCCCTCTATCCATCTTCCTCCTACACCATTATATTCCTCTCTCATCCTCCATTTCCTCATCCTCTCTCCTCCCTCACGATTAGCCCCTCCCCTTGTTTACACCTGTGCGTTACCTGACCTCTCCATTTACTTCCTCCTCTCCCTCTCTTTCCCTTTTCTCCCTCCCTTGTTCCTCCAGGTTATTCTCCCTTACTTTATCTACCTTCCTCCTCCCTTTTTCACTCCTTCATTCTCTCCGTATTCCCTCCCTTTCTCCTCCAGTCTGGCTCCTCCCCCTTCCACACCTGAGCCTTTTTACCTGTCCTCATTAATAAGCCATTTTCTCTCCCTTACTCCCTTCTTCCTCCACGTTATTCTCCCTTACTTTACCCATCTTTCTCCTCCCTACTTTCCTCCATTCCTCCCTCTTTCCTCCCTATCTCTTCCAGACTAGCTCCTCCCACCTTACCTGGCCGATTAATTAGCGTTGAACCTTTCCCTCCCCTCGTCCCTCCTCCTCTCCTCCCTATATTCCTTCAGGTTACTCTCCCTTACTCTACCTATCTCTTTCCTCCCTTCTTCCCTCTATTCCTCCCTTGTCATTTCCTTTTCCCCAATCTGTTTCCTACCTCACCTGATCCCTCCCCTTCTCACCTGAGCATTCAACCTGTCCTCCTTATCCTTTTCTCCCCATTCCTCCTTTTCCTCTTTCCTCCCTGATTTCCTCATTTACTTTCTTTCTCTCTCTCTCTCTCCCTCTCCCTTCTTCCTTCCCTCACTCCTCTCTATCCTACTTCCTCCTACCTCCCTACCTATCCTTCTTCTTTAATCTATCTCCCCACTTCCTTCCTTTTCCTTCCTTCCTTATCCTTCTCTCCATTCTTCTTTACCCATCTCCCTACTCTCTCTCCCTCCTCCATTCCTCCTCCTTCCCTCCATCTCTCCGTTTTTCTTCCCTTCTTGCCCCTCCCACCACACCTGTCCTACCTCTAACTCTTCCTCCTATCCTCTCCCTTTTCCTTCCCTCCGTATCTTCCTCTCAGCTAATCTCCCTTACTTTATCTACCTCCCTGCTCTCTCTCCCTCCTCCATGCCTCTCTCCTTTCCCTCCATCCCTCCCTCTTTCCTTCCTCCTAGCCCCTCCCCCTGCCTCACCTGGCCCCGCCCTCTCAGGTGAGTCTCTTTATTAACCGCAGTGGCTCCTCCCTGTGTATTGATCCGACACCCACCTGACTTGCTCACTCTCTCACTCGCTTTTCTCTCTTTCTCTCAGTTCTATTTTCCAGCAATTTCTCTCTCTCTCTCTCTCTCTCTCTCTCTCTCTCTCTCTCTCTCTCTCTCACTGTATCATAACTTTTTACTTCTATTACTGTCTATCTTGTATAAACCGAGTATGAATGTATATTTAGAGAGAGAGAGAGAGAGAGAGAGAGAGAGAGAGAGAGGGGGGGGAGGCTGTTTACGGAGACACAACGGAAACCGCCTAAGTGAGGTGTGGCCCTCCCTCCCTACCAACATTACTACCACTGCTACCAATATTCCTACCAACATTACTACCACTACTACCAATATTCCTACCAACATTACTACCACTACTACCAATATTTCTACCAACATTACTACCAATACTACCAATATTTCTACCAACATTACTACCACTACTACCAATATTTCTACCAACATTACTACCACTGCAGTTTAACCATCACCACAACAACCACAATTTCCTTGACCACCATCTCCTATAGTACCACAATTACTATCACCACCACAACTACCAAAACCACCACCACCACACCACAACCACCACCACAACAACAACTTTAACCACCACCACCACAACTCCCACAACCACCACCACTACTACCACAACTACCACACCTCTCAACCACAACTACCACTAAAATCAAGGAAAAATTGATGGATGGTTTTGCGAAGAGGAAAAGAATGAACACAAGACTAAGAGAGAGGGGGAGAGGGGAAAGGGGGAGAGGGGAGAGGAAAGGGGAAGGGGAGGGGAAAGGGGAAGGGGAGGGGAGGGGAATGCAAGGTGTGGTCGGGAGGGGTTTATAGAGAAAAAGGATGGAAGTGTGGGATAGGGAGGAGGAATGGGAAAGGGGAAGGGAAAGGGGGAGGGAGAGGGAGGGGAAAAGGGAGGGGAGGGGAGGGGGGGAAATGTAAGGTGTGGTTGGGAGAGGTTGAGAGAGAAAGGATGTGGGTGTGGAGGTGTGTGTGCGTTTGGAATTTAGTGTGTGTGTGTGTGTGTGTGTGTGTGTGTGTGTGTGTGTGTGTGTGTGTTGTCATATCCTAACTCATTTCTTCACCTTAGTGGTAGTGACAGAGGGGGTTACGAGGGGGGGGGAGAGAGAGACAGGAGGGAGAGGAAAGGAAAGATTAGAAAGGAGGTGAAAAGGAAGGTTGATGAGAGAGGGGAGGAGGGGAGGGGAGCGAAGGGGAGGGGAGAGAGAGGGATGGATCAGACATGGAAGGGAAGGGAAGGGTAGAGGAAGCAGTGAAGGGGTGCGGGAGAAAGACTTTGTGGGGAAGTGGTTGGGGAGAAGTGGAGGGGAGCAGGGAGGAAGAGAAGGAGGGGGGAGGGAGGAAGAGAAGGAGGGGGGAGGGAGGAAGAGAAGGAGGAGGGAGGGAGGAAGAGAAGGAGGGGTCGGAGGGGGAAGTCAGAAGGGGGAGGGGAGAGATAAAGGTAGGGAAGGGGTAGGGGAAGGCTGCATGTACCGGAAAGACGATAAAGGGGAGGAGAGGGGAGGGGGAGATGGGGAGGAGAGGGGAGATGGGGAGGGGGAGATGGGGAGGAGAGGGGAGATGGGGAGGGGGAGAGGTGAATCAGCATCCTCAACCCGTTATGTTGCACCACACTATCCTTCCTGTCACTCACTCACTCACTCACTCACTCACTCTACCTTACTCACATGACGGCTATTTTTAAGTTAGGGTTGTTTTTTAGGTCACACACACACACACACACACACACACACACACACACACACACACACACACACACACACAGAAAAAAACATACACGTCAGCAAAAATATTGAGAAGGATGACAGTGTGAAGAATTGAAGAAACTAGGGAAATATTAAGACAAAAAGAGAGAAGAGAGGAAAAGAGAGGAGAGAAGAGAAGAGAGGGGATGAGAAGGGAAGAAGAGAGGACAAGACAGAGAGAAAGGGAGAAAAATTTTACTGAGAGAGAGAGAGAAAAGAGAGAAGATGAGAGGAAAAGAGAGGAAAGAAGAGAAGAGGAGAGAGGGTGAGAAGGGAAGAAGAGAGGACAAGACAGAGAAAGGGAGAAAATTTTACTTAGAGAGAGAGAGAGAGAGAGAGAGAGTCCATACACACCTGTCTCCATTTTCTTTTTACCTGTAATTGATAGACACGTACCTGTGGAAGAGAGAGAAAGAGAGAGACCATCACGAAAATTGCCAAAACCAAAAATTGAAAAAAAAGACAAAAATATATACCAATTTTCTCTCTCTTTCAAAATCGAGAGAGCTTTATGAAGGAAATTAAAACCCAAAAATATAACTGAAAAAACGAACAAGAAAAAAAAAAAATCCAGAAATAAACAATAAAGGAAAACGGAAAAAATAATAATGAAAAAAGGAGATAAAAAAAAGAATAGATGAAGTAGATAAAAAAGAGAATGAAGAATAAAGAAAAAATGAATGATAATTTTTACGTCAGAAATAATGGTGTAGAAACGAAAGAAAAAAGAAAGAAAAAAAAGAAACTGCTCTCTTGTTTACATTTGCCCCCGCGTGAAGTGAGGGGAGGGGAGGGGAGGGGGAGGGGAGGGGAGGGGGAGGGGAGGGGAGAGAGGGAGGGGGAGGGGGCACCGGAAGCCGTTGCAAGAGTTCTATGCAAATGAGGGCGGCAACAGGGCGCTCTTCCCTACCTTTAGGATTAGTTTTTTTTTTTTCTCCCTCCCTACCTTCCTCCCTTTAGGATTTTTGTCTCCCTCCCTACCTTCCTCCCTTTAGGATTTCTTCTCCCTCCCTTCCTTCCTCCCTTTAGGATGTTTCTCTCCCTACCTTCCTCCCTTTAGGATTTTTTCTCCCTCCCTACCTTCCTCCCTTTAGGATTTTTTCTCCCTCCCTACCTTCCTCCCTTTAGGATTTTTGTCTCCCTCCCTACCTTCCTCCCTTTAGGATTTTTGTCTCCCTCCCTACCTTCCTCCCTTTAGGATTTTTGTCTCCCTCCCTGCCTTCAGGATTTTTCTCCCTCCCTCCCTTTAGGATTTTTCTTATTTCCTCCCTTCCTCCCTTTTGGATTTTTCTCTCCCTACCTTCCTCCCTTTTGGATTTTTCTCTCCCTACCTTCCTCCATTTAGGATGTTTCTCTCCCTACCTTCCTCCCTTTTGGATTTTTCTCTCCCTACCTTCCTCCCTTTAGGATTTTTCTTATTTCCTACCTTCCTCCCTTTTGGATTTTTCTCTCCCTACCTTCCTTCCTTTCGGATTTTTCTTATTTCCTCCCTTCCTCCCTTTAGGATTTTTCTCTCCCTACTTTCCCTTTATGATTTTCCTCTCTCCCTTTAGGATTTTCTCTCCCTCCCTACTTTCCTCCCAACTTGATTAATTTCCTCACCCTACCTCTCCCGTTCCTTCAGCATTTGCTCTCTCTCTCTCTCTCTCTCTCTCTCTCTCTCTCTCTCAAAACAACCATAACATATAATAAAAAATGTAATTAAAAAAAAATAGATAATATTGATAGCATTAAGAGGGACACACTACCCCCCCCCCCTTTACTAGAAATATCCATCACGCCTTGGGTTTGGGGTCGTAACAGTTTCTCTTAAGCGAATTATGCTGGAAATTACAACGCGGCATCTTCTGTGTTACTGAAGAGTCGAAAGAGTAAAATCAATCGCCATGGAGAAAATGCTAAGGAGTTTTATGCCATGTAGAAAACGGCTTATAGTACGCCAAACATACACGATTAAAACACACACACACACACACACACACACACACACACACACACACACACACACACACACATTTTCTCTCTCTAAAACACACCAACACCCCCCCATCTCTCTCTCTCTCTCTCTCTCTCTCTCTCTCCCTCTCTCTCTCTCAGCCAGCATTGATCAGTAGAGATATTTATGCGCGATTACCCTAACGAGTTGCTGTTTTTTCACTGTGTGTGTGTGTGAGAGAGAGAGAGAGAGGGAGAGATCCTGACGACTCTGACACCTATAACCTTTACCTCACTGGCGCCTCTCTCTCTCTCTCTCTCTCTCTCTCTCTCTCTCTCTCTCTCTCACTGGCCCATTCATTCATTTTCTCTTATACATCCCCTCACTTTTTCCCCTCATTCATTTATTCTCTTACTCACTCACTCATTCATTTTGCTCACTCACTCACTCACTCACTCACTCACTCTATCACTCGCTCACAAACTGGTCGTCTCAATCACGATATTCATTCAGTTCCATTTATTCTCTCTCTCTCTCTCTCTCTCTCTCTCTCTCTCTCTCTCTCCCTAACACACCCAACTTCCCCACTTTCACCATTCTCTCCTCCCTCCCCCTCCCTCTCCCCCTCCCCTCCCTCTCTGATTGACCAATTCTTCCTTGTTATCAGGTATTCTCTCTCTCTCTCTCTCTCTCTCTCCCTCAATATTTTGCCATTCCCAACCATTTTTTAACATACGAACTGACGTGTGTGTGTGTGTGTGTGTGTGTGTGTGTGTGTGTGTGTGTGTGTGTGTGTGTGATGGTGCTAGTGTGAGCTATGGTGCAGGTATGAGAGAGAGAGAGAGAGAGAGAGAGAGAGAGAGAGAGAGAGAGAGAGAGAGAGAGAGAGAGAGAGAGAGAGAGAGGGGAAATGAAAACAAAAAGAGGCAAAGAAACATAAAAACAAAGAGAACAATCAACAAGGAGGAGGAGGAGGAGGAGAAGGAGGAGGAGGAGGTGAAAAGAAGAAGAAAAAAGTAACATTAAAAGAAAGGGAGACAAAAGAGAGAAAATCAGAGGGAGGAGAATGTGAAGGAAGTGAAAAATAAGAAAATAAAGGAAAGAAAATAATGTACTAAGGGAGAGTCTCAGGTGAGTTAGTGAATCACCTGTACAGGATGTTAATTAGGTGCGTCACACCTTCGGGACAGGTGACGGAAGCGACGTATTGTTATGGATTTAGGAGGCTCACTACTACGACTACTACTATCACTACTACTATTACTACTACTACTACAATTACTACTACTACTATTATCATTATTATTATTATTATTATTATTATTATTATTATTAAAGAAAAGCAAAGAGTGAGGCAAGGTGAAGGACAGTGAGGCACGGACAGGCACCGAAAGACAAAGCGAAGTACAGGGTGAGGCAGGGTGAAGGAGGGTAAGGCAGGGTGAGGTAGGAGCAACGGCAGGGAAAAGAAAACTAAAACAGGGTGAGAGAGAGAGAGAGAGAGAGAGAGAGAGAGAGAGAGAGGAAATGAGAAAGTGAGAAGTGAAGAAACAAGAGTGAGAAAAAGATTGAGGTCACAGCGGAGAAGGGAAAGGCAGGGTGAGGCAGGGCGTGGCAGGGTGAGGCAGGGAGCCGGTAGGGGGAGACAGAGAGGTTAGGTAGGGGGTGAGGCAGGGAGGATAGGTAGGGGGTGAGACAGGGAGGATAGGTAGGGGGTGAGACAGGGAGGATAGGTAAGGGGTAAAGAGGCAAGGATGAGGAGGGGAATATAAGGACGATATGAGGCAAGAGGGATGAGGCAAGGAGAAGAGAGGAGGATGAGAGAGAGGCGAGGAAAAGGGTGAAGGAGTAATAAGGATAGTAAAGCTGGGAGATAAGGGTGAGGCAGGAGGGTTAGGCAGAGGTGGTGAAGCAGGGGGTGAGGCAGAGGTGGTGAGGCAGTGGTTGAGACAGAGTTGGTGAGGCAGTGGTTGAGACAGTGTTGGTGAGGCAGAGGTGGTGAGGCAGGGATGTAAGGCATGAGGAGAGGCAAGGAAGGGGGCGGCAAGACAGGATGATACAAAAGGGAGAGGCTGAAAAATGAGATGTGAGGCAGAAGGGTAAGGCCGAGAGATAGGCAACGGGGTAGCATAGGTAAGACAGGGTAAGGTAAGGTTGAAAATGTCAGGAGGATTAGGCAGAGGTGAGGCAGGGGAGGTAGGCAAGGGGGTTAGGCAGAGGTGAGGTTCGGAGACGAGGCAGGGGAGGTAAGCAGGAGGGTGAGGCAGAGGGGTGAGTAGGGGAGGTTAGGCAGAGGTGAGGCAGGGGAGGTGAGGCAGTGAAGGCCAGAGAGCAAAGGTTAGAGGTTACCAACACAATCCCCTGGCGCTCTCTCTCTCTCTCTCTCTCTCTCACACACACACACACACACACACACACACACACACACACACAATATTCGTTTTACGTGGAAGAAAAATTAAGTTAACAACTGGCATCACAATTCGTAAAGAAAATAAAAAACAATAAAAAGAATGACTATGTAGAGAGAGAGAGAGAGAGAGAGAGAGGCAGACAGACCGACGACAGCCTGTGACACAAAAAAGGTGGCCAGCGTCCTGTGTGGCTGAGTCAGGTGAGATAATGAGTTAAGGTGAGTCACGGGAGGGTGGTGGTGGTGTAGGAGTTGTGGTGGGAGTGGTGGTGGTAGGAGTGTTGGTGGTAAGTGGTGGTGGTAGGAGTGGTGGTGGTAAGTGGTGGTGGTAGGAGTGGTGGTGGTAAGTGGTGGTGGTAGGAGTGGTGGTGGTAAGTGGTGGTGGTAAGTGGTGGTGGTAGGAGTGGTGGTGGTAAGTGGTGGTGGTAGGAGTGGTGGTGGTAAGTGGTGGTGGTAGGAGTGGTGGTGATGGTGGTGGTGGTGCAAGTAATGGGAAATGTTGATAGCTGCTTGGTGGTGATAGGTAGGTAGGCAGGTAGACGAGGTGGGCAGGAAAAGCAGGTAGACAGATAGGTAGGTAGGTAGGTAGGTAGGTAGGCATATAGGTAGATAGGCAAGTAGGTAGGAAGGCAGGCAGGTATAAAAACAAACTTACAGCATATATTTACCTCCCCAATAAATCTTTAAAACGAAATAAAGAAAAAATAAAACAATGGTAACTGCGTCGCAATAAGGAGGGGAAACGGCAAGAGATAAGGGGAGGGGGAGGGGAGGGGAGGGGAAGGGGAGGGGAAGGGGAGGAGAGAAGGGAGGGAATCAAGGTTAAGAAAACAGAAGGACTAGACAAGAGGTGAGAAGAAAATGAGAGAGAGAGAGAGAAAGAGAGAGAGAGAGAGAGAGAGAGAGAGATTCTTTGTCTCGAGAAACAAACTTTGATTTAGAGAAAGAAAGAAACAACTTCCTCTCTCTCTCTCTCTCTCTCTCTCTCTATCCCACCTGCTCTGTCCAGACTACGTGTTGACATTTAACTCCCTCTCTCTCTCTCTCTCTCTCAGCTTATTATCACCTCAATCTTCCCTCCCCCTCCCCCTTCCCACGTCTGCTGAGAATGAGTCAAGATGGGTAGGGGGTGAGTATGAGGGGGAGGGGGTGAATATGAGGGGGAGATGTGAATATGAGGGGGAGATGTGAATATGAGGGGGAGGGGTGAATATGAGGGGGAGGGGTGAATATGAGGGGGAGGGGTGAGTATGAGGGGGAGGGAGATAAGTGACACCCAATTATGTCTTGCTTATGCACCTGACTCACCTCCCCCCCTCTCTCTCTCTCTCTCTCTCCCTCTCCCCCTCCCTTCCGTTTCCCTCCACTTCTTTCCCTCTGTCTCGTCCCAGCCACCCTTATCTTTCCTCCCTCTCCCTATCTCTCCCTTTTCCTCTCCTTATCTCCCCCCCTTTCCTCTCCCTATTTCTCTCCATTTTTCCTCTCTCTCCATCATCCTTTTTCTTTCACTTTCCCTCCCTCATCCTTCCTCTCCTTCCCTTTTCTCTCCCTCCCTCCCTCCCTTCATCTCTCCTCCCTTTTCTTATTTTTCCTCTTCCATTTCCCTCCTCTCCTCCCTCCCTTTCTCCACACCCTCCCCTTTTCTTTCCCTTCCTCCTTTGCCCCATTTTCCCTCCCTTCCTCCCTATCCCAACCCTTTCCTCTCCCCTTCATCTTATCTCTCTCCCTTTCCTTTCCCTCCCTCCCTCCCTCCCTCCCTTCTTCCTCTCCCTCTTACTCATCCACCCACACACTCATCTCTGACTACCTCCATCTTAGATTAACTTCTCTTCTTCTTCCTCTTCCTCTTCCTCCTCCTCTTCTTTTTCTTCTTCTTCTTCTTCTTCTTCTTCTTCTTCTTATTATTATTTACTATTATTATCATCACCACCACCATCACTATTATTATTATTATTATTATTATTATTATTATTTTGTTGTTGCTGAAGGCGGTCATTGCTTACGGTCTCATCTTTCTCTTCTCCTCTCTTCCTTTTCTCTCTTCTACTCTTTTTTTCCTCTCTTTCCCTTTCCAGTCCTACCCTTTTTCCTCTTTTCCTCTCTTCTCTTCCCATTCCCTCTCTTCCATACTCTTCTTCTTGTTTTCCTTATTTGTCGTTTTCTCGTACGTCAGGAGAGAGAGAGAGAGAGAGAGAGAGAGAGAGAGAGAGAGAGAGATGTAGTTATGTACAGTACGAAAATCTCTCTCTCTCTCTCTGGCTATCTGACCTCCTCTTATCTTTAGCTTATCAAATGCCAAACAGAGGCCCGGCACCTCACCCTGACGCACGGGGATAAGGCGGGTGAGTGAGTGAGTGAGTGAGTGAGTGAGTGAGTGAGTGAGTGAGAACAGTGAGATGACTGTCAAGGTGAAATGAAGGTGTGACAGTGGAAAGAAAATGAGTGAGAAGAAAATTGAAATGACAGGTGAAATAATTAGAGTGATCAGGTGAGAGGGTGAGTGATTTGGGGGTGACTAGTGTAGGTCAGGCCAATTATACGATTTTGTTTTTCAGACCATTTTCTCTAACAATTTTTCTAGGTTAATCTCAGCTAATCAGTCTGTCCTAACCTAATCTCTCTTACCCCTGCCTAGCCTAATCAGGTCTAAGTCTTTTAAACAGTCTTAGTTTAATAGAGTCTAATTTTATCTAACTTATCCTGTGTTTAAACTAGACTATGATAACCTAACTTTGCCTACCTTAACCTGCCAGTGCCCAGCCAAACCCAATCTAAGTCAACCTAACCCAACCCAACCCAACCTACCCCAATCCAACCCAACCCAATCCAACCTAACCATAATCTAACCCAACCCAACCCTAACCCACCTAACCTATCCCAACCCAACATCAAGCCAACTCAACCTAACCCAAACCAACCCAATCCAACTCAACCTAACCCAACCCAACCTAACCTAATCTACCCACCAACTACGCACTTCCACACAAAGGCATCGGACATCCTGCCGTTGGAGGGGCTGCTGTGCTTGTCAGGATGCGTTACCTTATCTCCTTATCAGATGGGGGGCAGCCGGTGGGGGTAGGGGGAAAGAGGGAGGAGGAGGAAAGACGGGGGAGGGGGAAAGAGGAGGGGGGTGACGCGACGGGAAGGTGGGAAACTGTCTAGTGGAGGGACGGGGGTGGGGGCGCAGATGGGGGTGGGGGCGCAGATGGGGGAGGGGAAATGTGGTAGGGAGAGGGGAGGAGGACAGCTTGGAAAAAGGGGAAGGGGAGAGTGGAGGGAAGGGGAGAGTGGGGGGAAGGGAACAGTGGAGGGAAGAGGACGCGGTAGAGAGAGAGGGGGGGGAGCAACAGGAGGGCATGTGGCAGAGAAGGGGGAGTGAGGGGAGGGAGAGTGGGAGGATAGGAAGAGAGGGGGAAGGGGGAGAGGGGGATCGGGGAGAGGGGGAAAGGGGAGAGGGGGAAAGGGGAGAGGGGGAAAGGGGAGAGGGGGAAAGGGGAGAGGGGGAAAGGGGAGAGGGGGAAAGGGGAAAGTGGGGCAAGGACACGGCGGAGGCTGTAGGGAGGAGGGGGAGGATGCAACAGGGAGGGATGGGGTGGGATGAGGGAGGAGAGAATGCCAAGAGAGGCGAGGGGGGAGAAAGGAGAAGTGGGGAGGGTACAGGACAGGGGGTGGAGAGATGAGGATGGCGGGGGAGGGGAGGGGGGGGAGATAAGGGAGGTTATGACCACAGGAAGCGTTCTGATACCCTGCCTTACGGCATGACGATATAAATATGCATAACCTGATAACGAAGATGATAAGTGACCTAATAACTGACCTGGTAAATAACTAGTGCTCGACCTGATAACTGATAAACGACCTGACGTAATTATTGACCTTTAGAACGACCTGGCAGAGCAATAAATGACCTCTTGAATGACCTGATAAATGAGGTAATTACTAAATCGTTAATAACCAAAAAGCGATATTAACTGATACTGACCTAACCTTACCTACCTGAGAAATGATGTAATTAACCTGACTACCTACTAATTAACCTTTTACCTGTGCGGATTACCTGAAGAAGGCGCAGAAGGATTTATATTTCACTTCCGTCTTCTAAGGATGTGGTTTTTCTTCTGTTTTTCTACCGTGAGAGAGAGAGAGAGAGAGAGAGAGAGAGAGAGAGAGAGAGAGAGAGAGAGAGAGAGAGATGGCGTATCCTCGGCCTTAAGGGGTTAAGGGCCTGGTGGGGGAAACTTATGCCTATTCACAGAGTTTTTTAGGCTTAATTATGGTCAATGTTGCTTATCTAGTCTTTGGTTCCTTCTTTCTTGCATAATAATAATAACAACAACAATAATAATAATAATAATAATACGTATTAAACCCCTCCACCTCTCTCTCTCTCTCTCTCCCTCTCTCTCTCTCTTTGTCTATCTATGTGTCTATTTCCCGTTTTCCATTTCACACACACACACACACACACACACACACACACACACACACTTGCATATCTTAAAAAATTCTTATGATTATTTATAAGTCTTTCCGGTGTATTTAGTAAGACTCCTTGGAAAACTGCGCAGCTGGAAAGGATGCCTACGTGCCTCTCTCTCTCTCTCTCTATATATATCTCTCTCTCTCTCTCTCTCTCTCTCTCTCCCCAACACTCCACCTGCACCTCCTCTCGCCTTTCCTAATTTTCTTCCTTTCTCCTCCCCCCTCTCTCTCCCCCCCCTCTCTCTCTCTCACCTACACTCCACCTGCTCCTCCTCCTCTCCCCTTTCCTAATTCTCTCTCTCTCTCTCTCTCTCTCTCTCTCTCTCTCTCTCTCTCTATCTCTCTCTCTTCGAAAAAGCCTTTCTAACCACTACACCCAACATAACACTTCGGGAGAAAAATTAACAATGGAAAAATGACGAAAGTAAAAAAAAAAAGTCTTTGGGTGGAAAGGTGGAAAAACAGGAAATGATAATGCGAAAA
Source organism: Coenobita brevimanus (assembly GCF_032717465.1). Taxonomy (NCBI): domain Eukaryota; kingdom Metazoa; phylum Arthropoda; class Malacostraca; order Decapoda; family Coenobitidae; genus Coenobita; species Coenobita brevimanus. Next base: position 46,654,481 of record NC_136975.1, read on the forward strand.
AATGAGGGAAAAGTAATGGAAAAAATGAAAAGAAAAATCGACGAAGACAATGATGACGATACCGATGATGACGGTGGTGGTGGTGGTGGTAATAATAACAGTAATAGTAATAGTAATAGTAGCAGTAGTAGAAGTAGTAGTAGTAGTAGTAATAGTAGTAGTAGTAGTGGTAGTAATAATAATAATAATAATAATAATAATAATAATAAAATAATAATAATGTAAAGTTTTTCTTTCAACAGCACTGGATGCGAAGGAGAAGAAGACGAAGACGAAGACGAAGAAGAAGACGAAGACGAAGACGAAGACGATGGGCAAGGAGCTTATCACCGTACCCTCCCTGCACCGGTGTTTGCTGACCTTTCGGGAGTGCTATCGCTGTCTGTCTGTCTGTCTGTCGCTGCTGTCACAAGACCTACCCCGGCCTGTCATCGTCACGGGACCGCTACATCAGCAGGATTTAGTGGGGACAGGATGTATACGGGTTACGTTATGGAGAGGAGGTTTGTATTATTATTATTATTATTATTATTATTATTATTATTATTATTATTGTTGTTGTGGTTGTTGTGGTGGTGGTGGTGGAGGTGGTGGCTGTCCTCCTCTTCTCCTCCTCCTCCTCCTCTTCTTCTCCTTCTCCTCCTCCTTCTCCTCCGTCTACTCTTTTGTTGTTGTTGTTGTTATTATTATTATTATTATTATTATTATTATCCCTATTAATGTTGTTGTTGTTGCTGTTTGCGAAAGTACTTGTTAATTTGGTCATTATAAAGACTACGAAAAGAAACGAAAATGTTAAAAAAAAAAAAAATAAGCTGACAGTAGATGAATAAAAGAAAATACATCTACTCACGAGCCAAGAAAAAACAAGAAAAAAAGTGCCGAAGAAATGAGCGAAAAATTAAGACAAATGAGAAAGAAAAAGAAAATAACACAATTAAGGTTAAAATCAAATTAAAATCATTTATACATATTTATCTATCTATTTATCAATCTGCCTATTTATCTATCTCCCTATCTATCCATCTATCTATCCGTCCGGCTATCTATCTATCTGCCTCTTAATCAACAAGCGAAGGAAGAAAATAAAAAAAAAGAATGAAAATAAAGAAAAAACAGGAATAATAAAGACAATGGTAAAGAAAATCAATAAACAGGAAACAAAGAAAAAATCCGAGAAATAATTGAATAAAGGAAAATAGATAAAAATAAAATAGATGGAAATAAACAGGTAAATAAAAGGAATAAAAATAATAAGACAAGGATAGTCGGTTCTAGGAAAGGGCTGGAGTGCACCTGCCAGGATCTTGTGGACACGCTTACATCCTCCCAGGTGCTCTCTCTCTCTCTCTCTCTCTCTCTCTCTCTCTCTCTCTCTCTCATCCTTCTTTCTTCCCTCACCCTCTCCCTCCCTCAGCTTCCTTCCCTCCTTCCTCCCTCTCACTCCCTCCCTCCCTCCTTCCTCTCATCCTCTCACTTGCGATCATCCTCTTCCCTCCCTCTCATCTTCTT
>NC_136975.1:46660992-46665992 GCF_032717465.1 Coenobita brevimanus
TATTTTCCTTCTTCCTTCCCATCTTTTTCGTTTTCTCGTCCTGCATGTGGCTTGTTCTGCGTTTCCTCTCTTCCTTCTTTCTTTTTTCTTCCTTTTTCATGTTTTTCCTTCGATTTCTTCTTGTTTTTCTTGATTTCCTTATTTTCCTTCGCTTCCCAGTGATTGTATATGTCTTCCTCTCTCTCTCTCTCTCTCTTCTTCCTTTTCTTTCATTCTCTCACTCCTTTATTTTTTGTGGTGAGAGAGAGAGAGAGAGAGAGAGAGAGAGAGAGAGAGAGAGAGAGAGAGAGAGAGAGAGAGAGAGAGAGGAAAAAGCATAAAAAGGACACACACACACACACACACACACACACGATCAGTGAAAATAATGAATATGAGTAAGAGTACTGAAAGACAGCGAGTGAGACAGTAGTGAAAAAGTGAGTGAGAGACGGTACTGAAAGAGAGCGAGCGAGAGACGATAGTGAAAGAGAGCGAGCGAAAGTGAGGAAAAGACTGGGAGTGAGAGAGAGACTGAAGGAGTGGCAGAGAGAGAGAGAGTTAGAGAGAGTGAGGAAGAGAGAGAGAGTAGTGAGAGCGAATGAGAGAGAGACAGCAGTGAGAGAGAAGAGTGAAAGAGAATTAAGGAGAAAACGAAGGAGCGAGCAGCAGAAAGTGAAGGCGGGAGGGACAGGGAGTGAAGGAGCGAGTGAGAGAAAGTGAGCGAGTGAGAGAGTGAGCGAGAGAGGGGGGGGGGTGCTGGAATGAGAGGGCGTATCCGAGCTGTGTTTTTCCGTCTTGTTAGGAGAGAGAGCGAGAAAATGTCAGAAGTTTATGATGAACTTTGTTGGGCAGAGTTCCATGTTGCTGGGGAGGGGAGGGGAGGGGAGGGGAGGGGAGGGGAGGAGAGGAGAGGGAAGGGGAGGGGAGAGGATAAATGTAGGGAAAAGGGAGAGGCGGAAAGGGGAGGGGAGAGGATAAATGTAGGGAAAAGGGAGAGGTGGAAAGGGGAGGGAAAGGGAAGGGAAATGAGGGGAGTGGAGGGGAGGGGGAAAGGATAAATGTAGGGAAAAGGGAGAGGTGGAAAGGGGAGGGAAAGCGGAGGGAAGTAAGGGGAAGGAAGAGGAGAGGGGAGGGGGTAAATGTATAGGGAGAAGGTGATGGAAGAGGATACAAAGGAAGGGGAGTGGAGGGGGAGATGTGGAGGGGGAGGCTAATGAAAAGAAAAGAGGAAAGGGAAGGGGGGAGAGAGAGAGAGAGAGAGAGAGAGAGAGAGAGAGAGAGAGAACCAGGCTGAGCAGGGAAGGGGCTTTAGTGAGATTACTTGTGTGTGTGTGTGTGTGTGTGTGTGTGTGTGTGTGTGTAAAATTCACATGGACGCAAACGCACGCACTCAGCAAACACGTCTATGTATTCACACACACACACACACACACACACACACACACACACACACAAACTTCCTCACCTACACACAAATTAGATTTTTCCCCACCTCTTCCTACCTCTTCCCCTCCTCTCTCCTCCCCTCACTTCTCCCCCTCTCCCCTCTCCCCCCTCTCTTTTCCCTTTCACCTCCAGACGAACTCTTTCCCCTCTCCCTCCCTTCTCTCTCTTCTTCCTCCCCCTCCTCTTCCCTCCTTTTATCCCTCTCCTACCCCTCCCCTTTCACCCCCTCTCCCCACTCCTTTCTCCCTCTCAATCGCCCCCTTCCTCCTCCTATTCCTCCCCCATCCTCTCACTTTCCTCCCCCTCCACATACAGTACATACTTCCCATCCCTCTCTCTCCTCTCTCTCTCTCTCTCTCTCTCTCTCTCGTTCATCACCCCCATCATCAGAGCGGCACTAATGAGAGTAATTCACCCCCACTCACCTCCCCACTTCTCTCACCCCCACTCTTTTTTTCACCCCACTCATTACCTCTTACCCCCTGCCTCTCTCATCCCATCCCTTTCAACCACTCCCCCCACTCCACCTCTCCCCTCATCCTTCATTATTATTATTATTATTATTATTATTATTATTTTTATTATTATTATTATTATTATTATTATTATTATTACAACCCTACATAGCAACCTTCCTCTTCGCTCCCCACCTTCTCCTCTCCCCCCCACATACGTCAGACCCCACCTCATCCTAACTCCCCCTCTCCCCCACCCACCTCCCATCTCCATATCTCCCCACCCGCATCATCATCATCATCAACACCATCTTCATCATCATCATCATCATCAACATCATCACCATCATCATCACCAACATCATCACCATCTTCATCATCATCACCATCATCGTCATCATCAACATCATCATCATCATCACTAATAACACCTGTATAATGGGCTAATTAACCTGGCCAATCACCCAACCTGTTAATCACCTGGTAAATGAGGTGAGAGGCATAAACACTAATTAGGCCCCAATAAAAATAAATGATAAAGAACTGCCGTAATTAGGGTCATTAGGGAGGGATGAAGGATAGCAAGGTAATGAAAATAATTAAAATAAATTGGCATATAAATCAGACAGGTAATATCGTAATAAAAACTAATTAGGCGATGCAGGTGCGACGCAGGTGTGATAAAGGTTAATTAGTAGGGATAATTACAGGTAACTGCCCTAATAAAAAATAAATGAGAATAAGGGCATTAATAACTGAAATAAAGGATGAGAAATAATGATAAAGGATTGTAATAAGGACAAATTTTTATGCATAGAGATAATAACTGATGAGAGAGAGAGAGAGAGAGAGAGAGAGAGAGAGAGAGAGAGAGAGAGAGAGAGAGAGAGAGAGAGAGAAATTATCGCAATAAAAAAATGATACAACTCGAAAATTAAAAAAAAAATAAATAAACGAAGAAATGGGTAATAAATAAAAAAAAATAACTAAAATATAAATGAGAGAGAGATACTGCGGTGAGGCTGAGATGAAGGGCAGGTGATGGGCAGCCTTACCTTCGTTGCCATGGCGACCGGGAGGCTGGGAGGGGAGGGGAGGGGAGGGGAGGGGAGGAGAGAGAGAGAGAGAGAGAGAGAGAGAGAGAGAGAGAGAGAGAGAGAGAGAGAGAAGGTTGGTATGAGGGAGGACGAGTAGGGGAGAAGATTGTAAAGGGAGGAAGAAGGAAGTGGAGGTTTGGAAGGAGGAAGAGAGGGAAGAGGAGAAAGGGGAGGAAGGAGAGGTGAAGGAGGGTGGAAAGAGAGGAAGGAGTAGAAGAGGAAGAGAGGAAGAAAAGAGGGGTTTGAAGGAGAGGGGTGGGGTTGGTTAGGGAGAGAGAACGCATGATAAAAAGAAAGAAGGAAGTATGTGACGGAAGGAAGGAAGGAAGGAGGGAAGGCAGAAAGGAAGGAAGGGGTGAGGAAGGAAGGAAGGAAGGAAAGAAGGAACAAAACAGAAAAGAAGGAAGGAAAGAAGGATGAACTACCTGCCATCACTCAAGACTCTCTCTCTCTCTCTCTCTCTCTCTCTCTCTCTCTCTCTCTCTCCTCTCAATAGTCTCCATTAAAAAAACAAAAAACAAAAAAAAGAGAAATCTAATAATAGTTTTTATTTTGTTTGTTTGTTTGTTTGTTTGCGTCTGTAAACAATGTGATTATCGCGCTTTTGGCAGGAAGACGAAGGAGGGAGGAGGGGAGGAGAGAGGAGGGGAGAGGGGAAAATGGAGATAGGTAGAAGGAGGGGAAGAGGGAGGAGAGGGACTGAAGGAAGGAGGGGTAGGAAAGATAAGAGGAGAAGCGAAAAAGGAGAGAAGAAAAGAGAGAAGAAGAGGAGGAGAGTAAAGAAAAACAGAAGAGGTAGAGAAGAAAGGAAGACGGAAAACAGAGGAAAGACATGAGGAAGAAGAAAAAGGCGAAGAAAATAATAAGAACTGAAGAAAGAGGTTAAGTAAAAACGAAAGAGGGATAGAAGAAGAACAGGGAAAAGGAAGAGGGAAGAGGAAGAGGGAGGAGGAAGAGGGAAGAGGAGGAGGAAGAGGGAAGAGGAGGGAGGAGAGAGAGAGAGAGGAGGTCCAGGAAGTAAATATTCAGCGGAGGGAAAACAGAAAGGGAGAGAAAACTTAATCAAGAGGTGGGCTGGCGATGGTGGTAGGTGTGGTGGTGGTGGTGGTTGTGGTAGGTGAGGTTGTGGTGGTGGTTGTGGTAGGTGAGGTTGTGGTGGTGGTTGTGGTGGTGGTTGTGGTGGTAAGGGGAAAAGCTGCTTTGGTGGTACTCGTTGTGGTAGCTGTGGTAAATGTGGTAGCAGAGATAGATGTGGTTGTTATGGCACCGTGGTAGTGATGATGGAAATAAAAAATATGATAAATATTAATTATATAAACACAGCAGAAGCACTCTCTCTCTCTCTCTCTCTCTCTCTCTCTCTTTATATATATATATATAAATTTTAACTTTTTTGGAGGGACGGGGGGGCTGGGTGAGATCTGTCGTAGGAAAATAAATCGCTAATGAACAGGTGATAGAGGACTCCGTAACTTAAGTATACTCTCTCTCTCTCTCTTTCTCTCTCTCTCTCTCTCTCTCTTTCTCTCTCTCATATTTTCATTTTCTCTCCCTCTCCCTCCTCCCTCACGTAATATCGTCTCTCCCTTCCTCATTTTCTCCCCTCCCTCACTCCTTCCCTCTCCCTCCCTTTCCTCCATCCCTCCTTTCTTTGTTCTCCTCCTCCTTCCTCTCCTTCGCTTTTCCTTCCTTCTTCCTCTTCCTCTTGTTTCCTCTCTCTTCTTCCTTCCTTCTTCCTTCCTCTTCCTACTTTCCTTCACGGTTCTTTTACCTCTCCTTCCTTCCCTCCTTCACTACTTCTCCTTCCCTCCTTCCCTCTCTTTCTCTCTCCCTCTCCCTACTTTCCCTCCTTCTTTTAAATTCCAGACTTACCTTCCCTCCTACCTTCAAAGTCCCTCCCCACCTCCCTCCCTTCCCCTCTCTCTCCCTAACTTTCACATTCTCTCTCTCCCTTCCTCTCCTTCCTTCCTTCCCTCCTTCGTTCCCTCCCTCTCTCTACTCTTCCCTCCCTCCTTGTCTC
>NC_136975.1:46668492-46673492 GCF_032717465.1 Coenobita brevimanus
CCTCTCCATTCCTCCTATCTTTCACCTTATATTCTCTCTCTCTCTCTCTCTCTCTCTCTCTCCCCTCCCCTCCTCCTCCTCTCGTCTCCCTTTCTCCTACTTTTCTCTTCCTATTTTTTTCTTCCTCTCCCCCTCTCCATCTTCTTTTTCTCTTCCTCTTCGTCCTCTATTCCATTTTCTCTTCCTCCTGCTCCTCTTTCTCTCCATTTTCCTTTCACTCCTCAAACTTACCTCCCTTTTCTCCCTCGCTTCCCTCTGTTTTCTTCCTCCTCCTCCTCTTTTCTCTCCATTCCCCATTTTCTCCCTCTCTACCTCTCCTTCCTCCATTTTCTTCCTCCTCCTCCTCTTTTCTCTCCATCTTCCCTCCTCCTCCTCCTCTTTTCTCTCCATCTTCCCTCCTCCTCCTCCTTTTTCCCTCCTTCCCCCCGCAGCGTAAGTCATTGTACCGACTAATCCCGTGAGTTATTGGGTATTTGCTGCGCCCACTCCATTACCACCCCACCTCCCCTCTCACCCCACTCACCCCCTCCCCACCCCTCCCCAACTCACCCTACCCACCCTCTCCCTTCCTCTTCCCTTCTCCTCTCGCCTCACCCAACTCACCTCATCCCATCCCTCTCAACCCCCTCTCTCTCACTCACCCCATCCCCTTCTCTCCCCCTCTCACCCCACTCTACCCTCTCTCTCTCTCTCACTTCCTTCCCTGCCTCCCTGACCCCACTCACTTCCTCTAACGCTGCACTCTGTCTGTCTGTCTGTCTGTCTGTCTCTCTCTCTCTCTCTCTCACACACACACACACACACACACACACACACACACACACACACACACACACACAGAAAATCACACCACAATCACCACCACCACCACCACAATACACCAAGCACGAAAAATGAGCGGGCAAAAGTAAGATATCCCACCCTTTCTCACTATCTCTAGCTCTCTCTAACTCTATCTCTCCCCGGGGCCTCGCTCTCTCTCTCTCTCTTGCTCACAACTCATATCGTCTTCATCCCCCAAGAGGAAGAAGATTACTGGACCTCCTCTTTCTTCCTCTTGCACCTCTCTCTCTCTCTCTCTCTCTCTCTCTCTCTTACATTTTCTCACCTTTCTCTTTCCCTTCCACTTGCCACCTCATTTCTTTCCCTTTCTTTCCTATTTCTTCCTCTTGCATCCTCCTCCTCCTCAGCATCATCATCATCATCATCATCATTTTACTCCTCCTCCCCCTCCTCCTCCTGATCATCATCATCATCATCATCATCATCATCATCACCCCACATCTGGCACGTCGGCAGAAACATACAATATTTTACATACAACACATAATAAAAAAAATTACCTTCAAAAAAATAAAGGAAATATACATGGAAAAAAAATAATTTAAATTATATGTATGGCGCTTACCTTATATTAAAGAGGGGTATTGTTTTCAGGAGAGAGAGAGAGAGAGAGAGAGAGAGAGAGAGAGAGAGAGAGAGAGAGAGAAACACCGAAAACGAAAGTGAGAAACAGAAAAAGTGAGAGTGAGAGAGAGAGAGAAAAAAAAGCGAGCCACTGTCACACACACAAGCGTACCTGCAAAGGAAAAAAATAACAATGAGAGTTCGGGCAAAATAATAATAATAATAATAATAATAATAATAATAATAAAATAAACACCTGGTAATTAGCCTTTTAAATACCTATACTCCGTTTTCTTCCACTTGGCGTAAAGTTGCCAGCTCTCGCCATCTTGAATCCTGCCCAATATAACGCTAAAATACGCCGCTAGTCACGAAGAAGTGCTAGGAGAAGATTTTAGCCAGGTAAAGATGGGTCATAGGAGCTCCACAATAAACAGGTAAGCATAAGGATTCAGAAATAATTTAGTTTTTCCTTTTTTTTTTTCTATCTATTTATCTAGAGCCCGACGCCCTAATCCCGTAAAGGGTGGCCGCAGACAAAACGCCTCCAAGTCGCTCTTTTCATTTCTAACATCTTGGGCAGGTGGAAAGAGTGAGGATGAAAATATAAACAACTTTATATATATTCTAAGTAAGTTTATAAATATATACCAATTCCTTCATATAAATCTTAAGAATGTGTATAAATATTTCTCAGGGTTTCTTATTTTATTTCTTACTTGTGGAGAACTGGTTAAGAACTTCTGTGAATACTAAATATATATTCAGTTATATTAATATGGAGAAATATACGGCTATACACACACACACACACACACACACACACACACACACACACACACACACACACACACACACACACACACACACACACACACACACACACAATTTCATTAGACAGTCATATTATACACACACTCATATATACTCACACTCATATCACACACACACACACACACACACACACACACACACACACACACACACACACACACACAGTCATCAATATACACCTGCAATTATTCACACTCGCCTACACAGCATCATTCATTCATTTCCAGCACGCCCACCTACTCTCTCTCTCTCTCTCTCTCTCTCTCTCTCTAATGTATCTACAATATCAGTAAATAACACCATAGTTCCCCACGCTATTTTCCATTTTCTGTTTATTTCTATCAGTTATCTTTATTTTTTATTGTTACCCTTTATTTCTTTACCCTCGCTCCATTTTCTGTACATTTTTATCTCTTATCTTTACTATCTTTCTTTTTTTCTTTATTTATCCTCTTTAAACTGGAAAGGTATTTTTTATTTTTGCTGTATATGTAGAGAGAGAGAGAGAGAGAGAGAGAGAGAGAGAGAGAGAGAGAGAGAGAGAGAGAGAGAGAGAGAGAGAGAGAGAGAGAGAGAGAGAGAGAGAGAGAGATTTACGATGACAATGCCTCGTTTTCTCTTCAATTATGGAAGCTCCCTAACACCTTTTCCTAAGCGACTTATTTTGCTTATTACACATTATTACACCTTACTACACCTTCCTTTTATATAAATCGTTCTAATATTGCCATACACTTTTTCCTTAGCGATTTATTTCTGCATACGGCTGGTTGATATCAGTTTGTATGGTATATATGCAGAGTATAATAGTACTGGAATGGTTTAATTGACACAGAAGAGGATAGTAATAAGTAATAGGCAAAATAAATCGCTAAGGAAGAGGTATTAGGGAGCTTCCTTACCCGACGAACTATAATTTATTCCCTTAGACTCTTTCTCTCCAATACCCCCTCCCTCTCCTCCTTCCCATCTCCCTTTCTCCTCCCCCTCCTTCCTTTCCTTTAGTTCTCTTCCTTTCCACCTTTCCCTTCTCTCTTCTCCCCACTTCCTCTCTCTCTCTCTCTCTCTCTCCTTCCTGTCCCTCATCTTTCCCATTTTCATGTCACGGCCTTTGTTGACGATTCTAGTTCTCGTTTCCGCCGCTAGAGGGACGCTAGGTGAAGAAAAACGTAAGAAAAACTCCCATATCTCATCATTTAACTCTCGCTATGAAATTACATACGTGTGAAAGGTCGCTATTTATTTTTATTACGTTCACGGTATTATCTATTTCACGAATCCTACCCAAATGATTATTTTTTACAGTTCAAATTTCCTCCATACTCGAAAACTCTGGAATCCTATTCCATGTTTATCTCTGTAGTTCGCGTTCCCGCCGCCAGGGTGCCGCCAGATACGTGCAGCCTCTAAATAATTAAAAAAATCTCCCCCATATCTCATTTATCAATATTATCGCTACACAACTACGCACAGATGAACGTCAGTATTATATTAACATTACGTCATCAAATTATCGTTAATAATGATAATACAGCGTTAATTAATCCCCTTGTTTATGAATTAAGTCCAATATTATGCATTTAAATTGGAAAGCTACCCGACCCCAGCCTTTGTTTACCTGTGTAGTTCGCGTTTCCGCCGCCAGGGTGTCGTGAGATAGGTGCAGGGGCCTCTCAATAAAAATCCGAAAAAATCCCCCCATATCTCGTTTATCATTACCACTATCGCACCCAAATTACACACGGATGCACGCCGATGCTTTCTGTGTTTCCCAATCACACGCATTTCCGCCGAGAGTCATTCATTGTCCGTCAGTTCGAGTTTATTCCCGCGATTCAATTTCCCCGCTCGGCCGCCTGGGGGACTCCGGAAAGCGCGCCATTTTTAAAAGCATGGCCTCTCACTCACTTGGTATTCATCGGGTGGCGTTTGAATTTTCATGGCTGAGATTCATGAGGATTAGATATAAAGGAAAAACGAAAATGGAAAACTGAAAAACTGAAATAACCAGGAATTTAAAGTTAATGGAAAAAGGCGAAAAAACTATCCAATTAAACCAAGAAAAGAGAGCCTAAAAAAAAAGGAAAATAATATAAATACTAAAATATGAAAGTGAACGTAGGAAAAAAAGCTAGATAAGTATACTGAGGGTAGATAAGTGACTCTGAAAGTAGATTAAGTTATAAGTATACGGTTATACCCTAGAAAACGGTACTTATAAATGTTCTTAAAGTTACTTAAGTCTTCAGATTAATTTACAAAACAAATTCTTATGAATAGCACTGGTTTTGTAATAGTGAGGAATTGTGTGTGTGTGTGTGTGTGTGTGTGTGTGTGTGTGTGTGTGTGTGTGTGTGTGTGTGTGTGTGTGTGTGTGTGTGTGTGTGTGTGTGTGAGAGAGAGAGAGAGAGAGAGAGATCGTGCCTTTCCCTTCATTTGTATCATTGTCTTCTGAACTTACCCCTCCTCCCCTCCCCTCCCCTCCCCCTTCCATCTCCCTACTAATGGCCTTTAACTCCCCTCTCCCCCTAACCCCCTTTTCTGCGATTCTGCTCCCACTTTCATATTCCTCCCCCCCCCCTCTCTCTCTCTCTCTCTCCTTCTTCTCCTTCACTCCTCTCTTCTCACCTCTTTCTCTCCTCTCCCCTTCTCTTCCTCTACCACTCTTCACTCTTTTCTCCCCTTCCTTTTTCTCCTCTCTCTCTTCCATATTCTCTTCTCCCTTCTTCTCCCTTCCCCTCCTCCCTTCATCATTCATT
>NC_136975.1:46675992-46688492 GCF_032717465.1 Coenobita brevimanus
GGAAATAAATACGAGAGAGAGAGAGAGAGAGAGAGAGAGAGAGAGAGAGAGAGAGAGAGAGAGAGAGAGAGAGAGAGAGAGAGAGAGAGAGAGAGAGAGAGAGAGAGAGAGAGAGAGAGAGAGAGAGAGAGTTCAATAAAACCGACTATTCAAGAAAGGTACGGGTAAAAATACTCCCCCCCTCTCTCTCTCTCTCTCTCTCAAGAATCAACAAAATTCACATTATTAATCTTCAGTCCTCCTCAATAAAGCGAGACTGTCAATAAAGATATAGAGCTATCTTTATTTTCTTTAAATTTTCTCACATTTCTTTAAGTTATGATTTTCCTGTCGTTTGTCAGGATTCGAAAATTTTGTTATATATAGATACGTACATTCCATCTATCTATCTATCTGTCTGTCTATCTATCTATCTCTCTACCCATTTTTGCTCCTCCATATTTACTCTGACTCTCCTCCTTCTTTTCCTCCTCCTCCCTCCCCCTCCCCCTTCCCCTCCCCTCCCCTCTCAAACTTACTCCCCTCCTCAACTTTCTTCTTTCCTCCCCACGTCCATCCCAGAACAGCCGTCCCCTCCCCATCTCTAGCTCCTTCCCCCCCTCCCTCCTTCATACTCCCCCTCCTGTCTCCTCCTCCCCTCTCCCCCTCCTGGACCCTCAAACCCCATCCCTCCCCCCCTCTCTAACTTTACTCCTCTCTCTCCCCATCACTATCTCTCAATCCCCCCTCCCCCACCCCTCCTCTCCCCAACTCTCAAACTTCCACCACTACCCCCCACCCCCCCCTTCCACTAAGTCGGTGAAGGACAGCTGCTACAATCAAGCTGATGTGTCGGGGAGGGGGAGGGGGAGGGGAGGTGGGGGGAGGGGAGGTGGGGGGGAGGGGGGAGGCAGGCACGCGTTTTCCCTGTTTATGGAAATATATTCGCCATGTTGTGCGGTCAAGTGGGTTTGAATATTCCATGAATGTTGAGAAAGCCCCCCGCCACGCTTCGAGTTGGGGGGGGAGGGGAGGGGAGGGAGAAAGAGTGGAGAGTGAGAGAGACTGAACGGGGAGGAGGAAGACTGAGGGATGCGGAGGGACGAGGGGAGGCGGGATGGAGAGGACAGAGTGAGGGGAAGGAGGATGGAAATGGAAAGGAGAGTGGGATGGGGAGGCAAGGGAGAGAGAGAGTGAGGCGATGTGATGGTAAGGGCTGGGGTGGGGAAGAGAGTGGAGGGGGGTGGGGGAAAGGGGGTCTGAAGGTATGGGGATGGATGGATGGAGAGATGGCAGGATGGATGGAGAGAAGAGTGTAAGGAGGAGGGAAGGACCTAAACTGATGAAGTGAGATGGAAGGAGGAATGTGAGGAAAGATAGAAGGGAGGGATTATCAGGAGGGAGGAAGGGAGGGAATGACCAAAGAGGGAAAGAAGGAGGGAGAGACTGACCAAGGAGGGAAGGGGAGGGAATGAAGGAGAGAACTGCCAGTGGGGGGAGGCAGAAAGGGAGGGATTAATGAAGGAAGGAAATGATCAAGGAGAGAGAGAGAGAGAGAGAGAGAGAGAGAGAGAGAGAGAGAGAGAATGACTAAGGAGGGAAGGAGAAAAATAATGATGTGGGGAGGAAAAAATAATATATGAATGAATGAATGAATGAATGAAGGAATAAAGGAGTGAAGGAAGAAAGAAACAAACGCTGAAGATCAGGAGGGAAAGAATAACCAAAAGGGAGAGAGAATGACACCAGGGAGGGAGGGAGGGAGGAAAAGAGGAAGGGAGGGAAACTGGAGGGAGGGAGGGAGGAGTGGTCAACAGAAGATGGTAATACAACAAATTAGAAAAAGCAGGGAGGAAATACTGATGCGGTCTCTCTCTCTCTCTCTCTCTCTCTCTCTCTCTCTCTCTCTCTCTCTCTCTCTCTACCACCTTAGATGTAGTCATTTCCTGCGGGGAGACGTAAGGACAAGTGTTCTTTCTTAGAAGACATCCACCCGTCTTCGTTCTCCCTCTCTCCTTTCCTTCTCTCCCCTCCCTCTGCGTCTCCCTCCCTTGAATGACGCCAGTATTACAGCAGTGGATGTGGACAGCAGTGATATTACAGTTACAGCGCTAGTAATATTATAATAGTGGTAATATAAACAGCGGTCGTAATAACACTTGTAGCTGTGTAACACGATAAAGGGTTTTTAGCACTCAACGATGGCTGGTGGATTTATATACATACATACACGTGGGATTTAAATACACACACACACACACACACACACACACACACACACACACACACACACACACACAATCATCATCATCATCATCCGGACGACGATTTTACTCAACACAAGCAAACCTCTCGTTATTCTACTGTTTTTTTTTCTCTCTCTCTATCACCAGACGATTTTACTCGCCATTTACAAGTTTATTTTCTTCATTGACTGTAAACTTTAAAAAAAATATCCACCATTATTAATTTTACCTTATAAAAAAAAAAAAAATCCTTATAACTTATCCATTAAGAATTTTCGTGTCTTTTTTGGGCGAGATTTTTCCCTCCTGTTTTTGGACCATTTTTTTTTGTCAGAGGGGTGAAAAAGTTTGACTAGTAACCAAGGAGACTCATTCCCCATAACGAAGGCTCATGGGATTTCACGATCACCATGACGTAGTATTAATGGTGTAGGATTTGCCCAGTTCCCTTAGATGAAAATAAGGCTGGTAATTTTCACCGTACATAAAGGTTAAAATTATGTTAAAGTAATAAGGACGAATTAGGTCACTTGGATCCCTATGCCTGTGTGAGCTCTCTCTCTTTCTCTCTCTCTCTCTCTCTCTCTCCTATCTGTCTGTTAATCTCCCCTTTGCCTCCCTCTCCCCCTTCCTATCTTCCTTCCATTCACTCTTAATTCTTCCCTACCTACCTACCTACCTTCCTTCCTTCCTTCATTCACTCATCTTCCTTTCTTTCTTGTTTCCTTCCTTTTTCCCCTTCTTCCTGCCTACCTTCCTTCCTTCTTTCGCTTCTTTCATGACTACCATAGTCTCTCTTTCCTCTCCCCTTTCCTTCTGCTCTTCCTTCCTTCCTTCCTTTTTTCCCTCCTCCACCTTTCCTTCCTTCTTCGTTCTTCCGTCAGCCTTTCCTAAATCTCTCCAGTCATCCTCCCCCCCCTCTCTCTCTCTCTCTCTCAATCCCTCCCTCCCTCCCTCCCTCCACTTTATCCTTCCCTACGCCTGTCTGGAGGAAATAGATTGATGGAGAGATGGCGAGGGAGGGAGAGAGAGAAAGGGAGGGAGAGAAAGAGAGGGGGAGAAAGGGAGGGAGAGAATGGAGAGAGAAAAGGGACAGAGAGGGGGTGAAACAGAGTGAGGAGGGGGAGGAAGGAGGAGGAAGAGGGAGGGAGGGAGGGAGGAAGGAGGAGGAAGAGGGAGGGAGGGGGAGGGAGGAGCCACAGATAACCGGAATATAGAAAAAAATTCAATGCATGGGCAGTGAGGAGGGGGGGGAGGGGAGGGGAGGGGAGGGGAGGGGAGGGAGGGGAGGGGAGTGGAGGAGAGGAGAGGAGAGGGGAGGGGAGGGGAGGGGAGGGGAGGGGAGGAGAGGGGGAGGGGAGGGGAGGGGAGGAGAGGGGAGGGGAGGGGAGGGGAGGAGAGGGGAGGGGAGGGGAGGGGAGGAGAGGGGAGGGGAGGGGGAAAGAAGAGGAGGGGAGTCCAGATATTAGAAGCAAGGGTACGTGGGGAGGAAGAGGGGAAAAAGATGGGGAGGGGAGGGGAGGAAGAGGGGAAAAAGGAGGGGAGGGGAGGGGAGGGGAGGAAGAAGGGAGAGGGGAAAGGGAGGGGGGATGAACGGGAGAGAGGGAAAAACAAAAGGGGGAGAAAGAAAATGAGGGGAGAGTGACGCAGGAGATGAGAGAGAGGAGGTAAATAGAGAAGGAAAAGGCAAGAGGAAAAAAATGGAGAGAGAGAGAGAGAGAAACACCCAATATCATTTATGTGTTCCAATACACTCCCTTAGTCTGTCTGTTCATCTCTCTCTCTCTCTCTCTCTCTCTCTCTCTTCTCTAATTACCCCCACCTGCGCACCTCATTAACTTCACACCTGTACAAATTTACCTGTTCTGATGTCCAGGTGATTAGACTAATTGGAGGAGGAGGAGGAGGAGGAGGAGGAGGAGTGAAATAAAAATGAGGAAGAAAAAGAGGATGAAAGAAGAGAGGGAAAGTGAGAAGGCGACGGAAGAGAGCATGAGACGGAAAGGAGGAAGGGAGGGAGGGAAGGAGAAAGACTGAAGGAAGATGAGAAACACTAAGGAATTACGGTATGAGAGAGAGAGAGAGAGAGAGAGAGAGGATGAAGAAAATGGGAAGGAGAAGAGGAGAGAGAAGTAAAGAGAGTGAGAAACTGAAGGAAAAAGAGAAAGACAGCGAGACGGAGGGAAGTAGGGAGTGAGAGACGGAAGGAAGGAAGGAAGGAAGGAAAGAGGCGGGGAGAGAGAAAGAAAGGGAGTGAGAGAGAGAGAGGGAAGGAAATGAGGGAGAGGTTCTTTATAATGGCGCCTTTGTGGTCGTGTCAGAGAGAGAGAGAGAGAGAGAGAGAGAGAGAGAGAGAGAGAGAGAGAGAGAGAGAGAATGTTACAAAATTTTCTCTTATTAGTTCCAAAAATTCTCTCTCTCTCTCTCTCATCCCCCATCCCCCCCTCTCTCACACACCTCTTAAGTGGCCAGACCCCCCCCCTCAACCACCCCCCTAACCAGCAATTAAAGAAGAAAAAAAACACTTTGATTTTATCTCAAAACTCCTCATTATTACTACAAGCGGTGTAAAATCCTCGCTACCGCAATTTTTACACGTGCGGCGGTGTTTGCAATTGAGGGAGGCAACGCGTGCAATCCACTTAACTCTCTGAATACCCCCCTCTTCCCCCCTCCCTCCATCTCTTCTCCTAGTTGCCCCCCCCCTTCCTTTGCTGATCCTTCTACCCCCCTCCTCCTTCCCCCCCTCCCCCCTCTCGACTTCCCCCCTTTACTCATTCTCAGGAAAACTAACAATTAGAGTGTTATCATTATCATCATCATCATCATCATCATCATCATCATCACACACACACACACACACACACACACACACACACACACACACACACACACACACACCTCTTCACAAATGTCCCACCCTCTTCCCACGACACTCCAAGCTTCCCTTAATTCTGGAAGGACAAGAGGTGGGGGGTGGCGGGGCGGGTTAGGGGGAAGGGGGTGATGGGGAGGGGCAGGGGGGAGCAGTGGAGAAAGAAAGGGAGGGAAGGAAGAGGATAAGGAGGCAGGGGGAAGGGGGTAGGAAGAAAGGAAGAGGGTAGGAAGAAGGGAAGAGGGACCGAAAGAAAGAGGAAAGAGAGTAGCAGTGATGTCAAGAAGAGGGAAGAGGAAAGCGAGGTACTCATAAAGAATAGAGAGGAGAGGAGAGGAGAGGAGAGGAGAAGAGAGGAGGGTGGGCTGAAAGATGTGCTAAGAGAGGGGAGGAAAGAGAAGAGAGTAGAGATAAGAGGGCAAAATGGAAGCAAAGAGGAGAGAGAAAGGATGGGATGGGAAAGGGGGAGGGAGGATGGGAAGGGAAGGAATGAGGGATGGAAGGAGGCTGAAGAAAAAGGGAGGAAGGATCTCTCTCTCTCTCTCTCTCTCTCTCTAATAAATTGAGAAAGACATATACCAACCCCTCCTTTTGACCCCCCTTTTCCTTCCACCACTCCTCCTCTTCCTCTCTCATATGCATCTTCCTCTCTACTCTCTCCCATCCCCTCCTCCTCCTCCTCCTCCTCTTCTTCTTCTTCCTCCTCCTCCTCCACACCCTAGAGGACACAATCTGGCCTCTGATTGGTGGATTACTGAGGTCATAGCGCTGCCTGATTGGCCTATACGAACTGCACTGTCAAGCAAGGAGCAGCCTATACTGAGATAAATAAATAAATAGATAGATAGATAGATAGATATGCAGACAGATGGATAGATGGATAGACAGATACATATATACATAAACAAACAAATATGAAGTTAACAGAAAAACTGGTAAAAACAGGAACAAACACATCTCTCTCTCTCTCTCTCTCTCTCTCTCTCCCGCAGACGATGTACTGGGAAGAGATAGGGTGGAGGAAGGATGGAGAGAAAGGTGACAGGAAGAGAGGTGATGGAGAGGGAAAGGGAAGGAAGGAGAGGAAAAGGGAGATGAAGGGGGAGGAAAAGAAGGGAGGTGAGAGGAAAAGAAGGGAGATGAGAGAAAAAGAAGGGAGGTGAGAGGAAGAGAAGGGAGGGGAAGAGGAGTACGGGAAGGAGGAAGAGATGATATGAAAAGGGAGGAGAGAGAAGGGATGCTGAGGTGAAGACTGGAGAGGGAAGGGAAATGAGAGGGGTTTGAGAGGGAGGGGAAGAGAGAAAGAGGGGGAGGAAAGCAGAAAAGGGTGGGGTAAAGAGTGGGGGGAGAGAGAGCAAAAAGAGAGTGAGAGGGACTGAGAGGAAGAGAAGAGGTGGGGGAAAGGATGAGAGGTGGGTGGTGTCAGTGAAAAGGGGGGTGGTTGGGGAGGGGGGAAGGGGGAGAGGGGAGGGGAAGGGGGTAAACACGACCACAACTAACCCTGTGGTCGTCAACACGGTGTAGGTATGCAGATGAGGATGGGGTGTGAGGGTGGGGGTGGGGGTGGAGGTGGAGGTGGGGTGAGGGGGAGGGGGCGGAAGGGGGTCGTCTGTCTGCTTGATCACGCTCGCCACGCCCACACTAGCAAGGTAGGGGGGAGGGGGAGGGGGGAGAGGAGGGGGAGGGGGGAGAGAAGGGGGAGGGAGAGAGAGAGGGGGGGAGAGAGGGGAGGGAGAGAAGGGAAGGTATGTGGAGGAAATGAGAGGTGGATGAGATATATGTGCAAAGAAGAGGAGAGGCAAAAGAACGAAAAAGAAGGGGGAGGGGAGGGAGGAAGAAGAAGGGGGAGAGGTAAGGAGGGAGGAAGGAGAAGGGGAGGGGATGGAGGAAAGAGAGGGGGAGGGGAGGGAGGAAGGAGAGGGGGAGGGGAGGGAGGGGGAAGAGAACAGGAAGAAGAAGGGGGAACGGAAGGAGGAGGGGAGGGGGAGGGAGGAAGGAGAAAGGGGAGGGAGGAAGAGGAATAGGGAGGGAAGGGAGGAAGAAGGGGGAGGGAGGAAGAAGGGGGAGGGAGGAAGAAGGGGGAGGGAGGCAGAAGGGAAGGGAGGAGGAGGAAGACGAAAGAAAGGGGGAGGGAGGAAAAAGAGGGGGGAGGAGACGAAGAAGTAGAAGAAAAGAGGAAGGGGGAAACAGACTCAAGAGGTGAAGAGGAAGGAAAAGGAAAGAGGAAGAAGAAGCGAACAGAGAGAGGGTAGGGGGAGGAGGGAGGGGCGAAAAAAGGGAGAGGAGTAGGGGAGAGAAAGAGGAAAAGAGGGGAGAAAGAGGAAGGGAAGAAGGGGAAAAGGAAGAGAATAGAGAAGAATGGTGACAGATAATAAGCCTGGATGATGAAGAGGAAGGAAGAGGAGGACAAAAGAAGCGTAAATGAACAGTATTAAAACGGTAATAATAATAATAATAATAATAATAATAATAATAATAATAATAATAATAATGAGAGAGAGAGAGAGAGAGAGAGAGAGAGAGAGAGAGAGAGAAAGGGAGAAATGAGGGAGAAAGAAGACAAATAGGGGGAGGGAGAGAGAGATGGGGAGAGGAAATGGGACAAAGACAAAGGGAGAGAAAAGGAGGGAGATAGAAGGGAGGGGAGGGGAGAGGGGTGGGGGAGGTGGAGGAGGGGAAAAGGGAGGGGAGGGGAGAGGGGTGGGGGAGGTGGAGGAGGGGAAAAGGGAGGAGGAGAAAGTGGGAGGAAAGGGGGGAGGAAGGAAAAGGAGGAAGGGGAGGAAAATGAAATGAGAAGAGAGAAAGAGGATGAGGTGAGGGGAAGGGAGAGGTGAGGGGAAGGGAGAGGTGAGGGGAAGGGAGAGGCGAGAGGGGAAAGGGTGAGGGAATTAGATGAGAGGAGGAGGAAGAGGAAAGGAATGAGAGGGAGGAAGAGAGGAGCACAGAAGAGAGGACATGATGGGGAGGAGTTAAGGAGGTGGGAAGGAAGGAGGGGAGAGAGAAAACCGAGGGGGGAGGGAAAGAGGGGGAGTTATAAACGGGGGGGGAGGGTGACAGAGGACATGGGGGGAGAGGGTAGGGGTGAATGGAGCGAGAAGTGGGGACAAGGAGAGGAGGGGGAAATAAGGGGGAGGTGAAGGGGTAGGGGAAGGGGGAAGGGAGGTGATAGGAAGGAAGAGGAAGAAATTGCAAGGGAGGGGGAGGGAAGTGAGAGGGAGGGGGAGGGAAGTGAGAGGGAGAGGGAGGGAAGAGAGAGAGGAGGGGAGAGGGGGAAGTACAAAGGGGGAAAGACGGAAGAGAAGAGGAGGGGAAGGGGGATTGGGAGGGGGGTGGGGTGACAGTAAGGAAGAAAAAGGAATTACAAAGTAGGAGAGAGGGAGGGGGAGAAGGGGAGATTCACAGCGGGGGGGGGAGGGGTGACAGAAGGGAGGGGAGGGGAGGGGGAGGGGTTCTCGACCATTACCTCTACACACGTTAATGAGGCGAGTAACTCTCTCTCACTGGGGGGGGAGGGAGATGAAGGGGAAGTTTCTCTCTCTGTCTCTGTCTCTCTCTCTCTCTCTCTCTCTCTCTCTCTCTCTCTCTCTCTCTCTCTCATTTGCCATTCTCTTCACTTGACTCCACAATATTCCTCTTCTTTCCCCTCCACTGCTCTTCCACTTCACGCCTCTTCTCTCCCTCTTTTCTCTCTTCTGTCTCCCTTGTATCTCTCTTCTCTCCCTCTCTTTTTCTCCTTTCTCTCCCCCTGCTCTCTTCTCTCTTAATTCTTGTCCCCTTTTCCCTCTTTCCTTCACTTCCTCTCTCTCTCTCTCTCTCCCTCCCTCTTCTTTACTCCTCCTCCTCC
Organism: Coenobita brevimanus; assembly: GCF_032717465.1. Taxonomy (NCBI): domain Eukaryota; kingdom Metazoa; phylum Arthropoda; class Malacostraca; order Decapoda; family Coenobitidae; genus Coenobita; species Coenobita brevimanus. The sequence goes on from NC_136975.1 coordinate 46,684,937, forward strand.
TGTTTTCTATTCCTCTTTCCCTTCCCTTCCCTTCGTTTTTCATTTCATTCTTCTTTCTTGTCTCAGTCATTCTCTCCCTCTCTCCTCTCTTCACTCCCCCCTCCTCTTCTTTTCTCTCCCTCTTTTCTTCTTTCTCCTTGCTCTTTCTCCTCACTCTTTTTTCCTTCTCTCTGTTTCCTCCTCATTTTCTCTTTCTCTTTTTTTTTTTTTCGTGCGTGTCGACAGCCGCTCTCTTTTCTCTCTCCTCTCTTCTTCCTATTCATCGTCTATTCTCTCTCTCTCTCTCTCTCTCTCTCTACTATACTCATATCCATTCTTTCTCTCCTCCCGTCAACTTTATTTCGCCCCTCTTCTCCCTCCCCCCTCCCCTCCCCCTTCCAGCATCTCCCATTTCCACTCCCCTTTTTCTCTTCCATTTCCCTTCTCTCTCCTCCCATCATCTTTCCTCTCCCTTCCCCTCCCCTCCCCCTCTCCCCTTGCCCTTCCAGCATCTTCCACCACTTCCACTCCTTTTTCCCTTCACTTCCCTTCTCTCTCCTCCCATCATCTCTCCCCTCCCCTCCCCTCCCCTCCCCCTCCCCTTTTTTGTATAGGGAAGGCAAGCGTCACTCGTGCTGGGAATGAATTATGTATCCCATTATCATCAGTCTGCATTCATATACGCTCACACGCACACACACATACACACATATACGTCCATACACTCACAAAAACAAATACACACATAGTTTCACTCATACACGCACACACACACACACACACATACGCCCATACACTCACGGGAACAAACACATACTTTCATTCATACACGCAAACATACATACACACACACACGTCCATACACTCACAGAAACATACACACACTTTAATTCACATTCGTACACATACATAAATATATATATATACACACACACACACACACACACACACACACACACACACACACACACACACACACACACACATCAACATAAAGGATCCACAGCAATACGTACATAGGGCCACATTCATCCGTACACACACAAGAAAATGGTAAATAGTTATTCTCTGATGCATACACAAGTACACACACACACACACACACACACACACACACACACACACACACACACAGATGAGAAGTGTACATGACAATACGAGCACACATACACAGGGACACAGATGCAAAACTTCTCTCTCTCTCTCTGTCTCTCTCTCTCTCCCCCCTCTCTCCCTCCCTTCATCCCTCTCCCTTTTTCCCTCCACCCATGAAAATATTTGACTAGTAAAAAAAAAAAAAAACTGAATGAGAAGAGAAAATATTAAAGACAGAAGAAAGACAAAAAGACACTAAGAAGAAAGATCAAGAAACTTATAAGACAGAGGAGCGAACGAAGACAAAACCAAGACACCAAGAAAACAGGAAAAATGGGAAACGAAGAAAGGAGAGGAATCTGAATGAGAAAACAAGACGAGGAGGAGGAGGAGGAGGAGAATGAAGAAGGAAAGAAGATGGAAGAAGAAGAAGAAGAAGAAGAAGAAGAACAACAACAACAACAACAACAACTACAAAAATCCCCACCACAAAATCCCTACCCCAAAATCCCCACCCCTAAATCCCAATCCCAAAAATCCCAATCCCAAAATCCCCACCCCACAATCCCCATCCCAAAATCCCCACCCCAAAATCTCCACCCTAAAATCCCCACCCCTAAATCCCCATCCCAAAATCTCTGCCTTAAATCCCTATGCAATATTCTGTAAGGGAACTTTTTAACGTCCATTACACGACCCGGTTCTTTTGTAACCAGTGGCCATTAATGACATATCAGGCTTGTGTTACGGTGATGGGGAGGGGACGGGAGGGAAGGGGGAGGGGAAAGTGGAAAGGGAAGGTGAGAGGAGGGGGAGGAGGAGGAGGGGGGGGCGAGGGGGAAGGGTAGAAGAGGAGAGATGAGGAGGAAAAATTAGGAAGAGAAACTGAAAGGGGGGCGGGGAGAGAAGCGAAGGAAGGAGAGAAGGGGGGAAAAGAGAATGGGGGGAGGGGATGGGGGGGTTGGGTGAGGAAGGGGAGAGGAAAAAGGATAAACAAAGGGATAGAATAGAAAGCAAACAGCAACAGTCCTTTCGCGGCTGTTAGGTAGGGGGAAAGATAGATCCGGACAGGGAGATATGAAGGAGGGAAAGGAAGAGGCAGGACAGAGGGGAAGGATGAGGTGAAGGAAGTAAGGAAAAGAGGAAGAGGGAGAGAGGGCAAGGAAGGACGGAAAGGGGGAAGGAGAGAGGGTAAGGAAGGAGGGGAATGGAGGAAGAAGGAGAGGAGGGAAAGGGGGAAGGAGAGAAGGGAATGAAGGAGGGCAAGGAAGAAGGAAGGAGGGAAAAGGAGGAAAAGGGAGAGAAGAAAAGAGGGAAAAAGGGAAGAATGGGAGAGGGGAAGGAAGGATGGAAAGGAAGAGAGAGGGGAAGGAAGGAGGGAAAGGAAGGAAAGCGGGAAAGGAAGGAGGGAAAAGGGGAAAGAGAGAGGGGAAGGAAGGAGGGAAAAGGGGAAGAAGGAGAGAGGGGAAGGAAGGAGGGAAAAGAAGAAGGAGAGATGGGAAGGAAGGAGGGAGAGGGAGAGAAGGAGAGAGGGAAATGAAGGAGGGAAAGGAGGGGGAGGGGAAGAGAGGAGAAGAGAAAGGGAGGTAAGCAGTAGAATGGGAGGGAGAAAAATAGAGAAAAAGGGAGATGAAGAAGATACGAGAGAGAGAGAGAGAGAGAGAGAGAGAGAGGAGGAAGGTGAAGAAAAGGCGAAGCAAGAGGAGGAAAAAGGGAGAGGAGAAGAAAAGAGGAAGAAAGTAAATTATGGAAGAATGAAGACAAAGGAAGAAAAACAAGAGTAAAAACAAGCATTAAGAAAAACAAAAAGGAAGAAAAGAAGAAAGACAAATTAGAGCAAGAAAAAGAAGAAATACGATGGTAGGGACGAAGACAAGATGAACAGTGGAGAGAAAGATGGGGTGGAGGAAGAGAAAGCCAAGGAAAGGAGGAAGAAAAGTGGAGAAAAGAGAAGGATGGAGAGAGAGAGAGAGAGAGAGAGAGAGAGAGAGAGAGAGAGAGAGAGAGAGAGAGAGAGAGAGAGAGAGAGAGAGAGAGAGAGAGAGAGAGAGAGAATTTGTGGGGAGAGTGGTGGATTAGAAGTGGATTAGAGAGAGAGAGAGAGAGAGAGAGAAGGGGAGAGGGGGAAGGGAAAAGGAAGTAAAGAACTGGGATAGGGAGAAAGTGAAGGAGGAGGGGGAGGGGGTAAGAGGTAGGGGGCGTGGAGAATCTGGGGGGAGGGGGAAGAGTAAGGGAAGAATAAGGGAGGAGGAAGAGAGGTAAAGAAGAAGGATAAGCAGTGAGGGGGATGCAGGGGAGAGGTAACAGGTAGGGGGAGGGGGAGGGAGAGGGGAGGGAAAGGGAGGGGGGAGGGGGCTGGTGAGGGCTAAGTCTTGCCTACAATGAGAAAGGCTATAATATTTTTCCTCTTATGATACTGGGAACAAAGGAACCAGGGGTGGTGGTAGTTGTGGTAGGTGTGGTGGTGGTGGTGGTAGTTGTG
>NC_136975.1:46690992-46693492 GCF_032717465.1 Coenobita brevimanus
ATAATCACTCCCTACCTTTAAAAACTAGGGAGGGGGAAGAGGGAGAAAGATGGGGGGGGAAGAAGGGGAGGGAAAAGAGGGGGATGAAGAAGGAAGAGGGGAGAGGGAAGGAGCAGACGAAGGTAGGAAAGGGGTAAATGGAATGGGGATTATGGGAAGAGGGAGAGGGGAGAGGGGAATGGGAGAGAAAGAAAAAGGGAGAGAAGGTATTTTGGTGGTGGTGGTGGTGGTGGTAAAGCGATGATGATAATGACGATGTTGATGATGATGATGATGATGATGTTGATGACGATGATGGTGGTGGTGGTGGTGGTAGGGCAATGATGATGATGATGATGATTAAAATTAGCTAGAAAAAAATGAACACTGTATTTCCTAGTTTCCATTTACACAACTGTTTTTACGTCAATTATGACCTCTAAGATACACACACACACACACACACACACACACACACACACACACACACACACACACACACACTAATTGTACACACACGGTCTTAAGTACACATAATGAGGAATAATTGTACACACACGGCAGGCATGAGGGGGTGGGGGGAGGGGTCAGTGAAGGGTGAAAGGGGTGGGGGATGGGTAGGGGGAGGGAGGGGGAGGGAGGAGTATATCTAAGTTGCACAGTAATCCTTCTCACTATTTTCTGCCGGCATCAGCTAGAGAGTGAGAAAGAGAGGGGTGAGAGAGGGGTGTGAAACAGTGGGGTGAGAAATAGAGGAGTGAGAAAGAGAAGGGTGAGAAAGAGAGGGGTGAGAAGCAAAAGGGAGAGAAGCAAAAGGGTGAGAAACAGAGGGGTGAGAAACAGAAAGGGGTGATGGGGAGAAAAAGAGGGTGAGGCAGAATACATAGTCACCCCGTCAACAAGGGGAAAAGAGGGGTGAGAAACAGACGGTGAGAGGGGGTGGTGCAGGGGGAAAGAAAGGAAGGGGGTGGTGAAGGGGGAAAGAAAGGAGGAGGGGTGAGAGAGAAGGAGGAGGGGTGAGAGAGAAGGAGGAGGGGTGAGAGAGAGTAAGTGTAAAGTCACCCCGGCTGAGTCACAAGAGGGGAATGGCAAGTGAAGGACTCCTGCCCGAGGCGATGTAAGGCGGGGAAGAGAGGGAAAGGGGGGAGAAGGAGGGGGAAGAGGGGGGGAGGGGAAGGGGAAGGGGTCAATTAATCCGAGGAACAATACACGAGGCAGACAGGCAGACAGACAAATACAGTAGGGACAAAATACTTCAATGACTTTTTCAGATTAAATATTTTGAAAGAGACGAAAATGGTGGAAAATATTAATGGGTAAAGCTTCATGTATACGTATGATTCAATTTTTTTTTGTTTTTTTTTTTGGAAACGCCAGAAATAATAATGTGAAACTTTTCGTCCTTCTCAGATACCGGGATGAGAAAAGAAACGCGAGGAGCAACAGGTCTCAAGGTAAAGGTATCACTCAGGTGGGCCAAGGTGTACGTGCAGCTACGGTACGGTCAGAGATGTGCATTTACAGGTACACACACACACACACACACACACACACACACACACACACACACACACACACACAAATATACATACAAAGGTGTGTGTATGCATATAGAGTACTGTACACGTAACATATCTACAATTACACACACACACACAAACACACACACACACACACTCCCGCGGAAGTTACAGTGTGGCACAACAAAAAATTATAAAACCATGTCACATTCTAGCCATAAAAACCACGGCTGTATCTTGCACACACTTTTTTGTTCCCTGTACATCCTGGTGCTGCACATTCTGGGGGTCACGAAGGGGGGGGGGAGGGGGGCCGAGAGGGAAAGGGAGTGAAATTGAGGGTGTGGGTGTGAGGGGAAGGGGAGGCTGGTGAAGATGATGGAAAGATGGGTGGGAAAGAGGGAGGGGGGAAGGAAGGAGAGATGAGGGGAAAGAAGAGGGGAAAGGGAGAAGATGGGGGAAATGAGAAAGACGAGAAGGAGGAATAAAAGAGAGATGGGAGGAAGGAGGAAAATGGAGGGAAAGCGAAGAAGGGAAGAAATGAGAGAGAGAGAGAGAGAGAGAGAGAGAGAGAGAGAGAGAGAGAGAGAGAGAGAGGAAAAGAGGTGAAGGATTTTTTTTCTTTTCTGATTTTCTGAATGGGATTTTTGGCCAGGTTTTTAAAAAATATTGGTTCCTTCCATATATATAAAAAAAAAATGGGAGGAGAAAAATATGTAGACGAAAAAATATCTAGAAGGAATGTTAGAAGGGAAAAGAAAAGGAAAGAAAATAGATTGTGTGTGTGTGTGTGTGTGTGTGTGTGTGTGTGTGTGTGTGTGTGTGTGTGTGTGTGTGTGTGTGCGCGACAGTGTTTGTGTATAAATGTATTAGTATGTGAGTGTGTGTATGTGTAAGCGTGCGTGTGCAAAGAGAGGGGGGGAGAGGGAATGAGAAGTGATAGTTGAGAGGGAGGAGGGGAGGGGGTGAGACGGGGTGAGAGGGAAGGGATAGGGTTGAGT
>NC_136975.1:46695992-46710992 GCF_032717465.1 Coenobita brevimanus
ACCTGTAGGTACCAAAAACAAAGGAAGGTCATTAAAAGGATAATAATAATAATAATAATAATAATAATAATAATAATAATACCTGGACAATTATTCCTGCCACAAAGGACGTTATTATACCAAGGCATAATTCTCTCTCTCTCTCTCTCTCTCTCTCTCTCTCTCTCTCTCTCTCTCTCTCTCTCTCTCTATTACTACCATCTGTTCTATTACTACTTCAGCTTTCATTCATTATCACCACCACACCACTTTCACCACACAACACCACAACCACCATCACACCAAACTATCACCACCACCACCACTGTCACCACAACCACATCGCCACCACACCATTACCACAACCCCACTAACATCACACTATCAACTATACACCATCATCACTATCACTCCATTACGACTATCGATATCACTCCACCCCTCACCATCACCACCACCACACCACACCAGAGCATCACACCACCACCACCACCACCACCACCACCACCACCACAGCACCACACGTCACAATTAACCACTAGGCCATTGCCCCACCACAACCACCACCAACTTTTCCAACTTATTATTTTCAGTTTCTGTGCTACCAATACTGCCAATGTTGGCGGCACTGTCGGTGGTGGCAGTGTTGGCAGTGGTGGTGCCAATGAAGATAGTGTTGGTGGCACTGATGGCACTAGTGACGGCAGTGATGGTGGCAGTTAAGTGACTGTGGCATGATGGTGGTAGTGTTGGTGGCAGAGTTCGTACAGTGAAGTGATGGTGGCAGTGATGGCAGTGCTGATGGCGTGATGGCACTACTGATAGCACTGGTGGTGGCAGTGACAGTACTGTTGATGGCAGTGATGGCACTACTGATAGGACTGGTGGTGGCAGTGACAGTACTGTTGATGGCAGTGATGGCACTACTGATAGCACTGGTGGTGGCAGTGACAGTACTGTTGATGGCAGTGATGGCACTACTGATAGCACTGGTGGTGGCAGTGACAGTACTGTTGATGGCAGTGATGGCACTACTGATAGCACTGGTGGTGGCAGTGACAGTACTGTTGATGGCAGTGATGGCACTACTGATAGCACTGGTGGTGGCAGTGACAGTACTGTTGACGGCAGTGATGGCACTACTGATAGCACTGGTGGTGGCAGTGACAGTACTGTTGATGGCAGTGATGGCAGTGGTGGCTCAGCAGCAGTAAGTCTGACCAATCTGGTCCGGCCATCTACGATAAAACGTAAATAAGTGGCACATAACATTTTACTGCACAATAAACCTCCCCGCCTCACCCCTCACCCCGCCACTGACTATGCATGGATGGGGAAGGGGGGGGTCTGAGGTCACCCCGCCGACGCCTTAATGCTTCAAGTGCCGCCCCCTCCCCCCTCACCCCCCCCCCCGTCACATCGTTATCACCCCCACGCGTATCAGTCCTGGTGATGGGGGTGATGGAGGGCAATGCTGGCACAGGACGTTTACTCTTGAAAAAATCCCAAACACTTTTCACCCTAGTCAATGGCCAAGAGCAGTTACATCTATCTATCTATCTATCTATAGCCCGACGCCCTAATCCCGCAAAGGGTGGCCGCAGACAAAACGCCTCCAAGTCACTCTGTCACCCACCATTTGACTCCCCTCCCCCCAACTCACCCCCCCCTCCCTCATATACAGTTACATGGCAGGGCTAAATTGACTAGTAACCAAGGAGACTCATTCGTATCTCGTAACCCAACAAATTTAAGCAATCACGAGGCAGTATTCACGCTATGAGACTTGACCAGTTCCGTCATATAAAAACACGCCTAATACAGTACAGTCCTTACTTTTCCCTGCGTTTGAGGATATTGTGTCTAACCTTCATTTATTCTATACTCCTTTCACCTTAACTTGGCCCAGTTTTTCGTCATTCTGCACTCTCTCTCTCTCTCTCTCTCTCTCTCACACACACACACACACACACACACACACACACACACACACACACACACACACACACAGAAAGAGAGACGAGTGAAGAAGACTTGAGGAAAACACAAGAATATGGGAAAATGTGAAGATAGTAAAGGAAGGTAATCTATATCTTACCTCCCCCTCTAATGGAGGAGGAGGAGGAGGAGGAGGAGGAGGGAGAAGGTGAAAGGAGTAGACGCAGAAGAGACGATGAAAAGGCAGTAAGGGGAAACGCAAAATAAAGGAAACAGAGTGCACTGCAGTTTAAGGGAGGAGGAGGAGGAGGAGGAGGAGGAGGAGGAGGAGGAGGAGGAGGGAGACCACGAAGGGAAGTGGGAGAGGAGGGAAAGGCAAAAAAAATGACGAAAATAATACAAAGAAAGAAGGGAAGAGAGGAGAAGAGGAGGAGTGTTTGGGGATGAGACGAGGTGAGGAGATAAGAGGAGAGAGAAGGGAGGAGAGAAGAGAAGCGAGGAGGGAAAAGCATAGGAAAGAGAACACAATAAAGACATGGGAAAGAACAAGAACGCACAAGAAAACAGAAAGAAAACGGGATGCTCTGGAGTGTAGGGGGGTGACTTATATATCTCACCTCCCTTCTCAACCATTGCCACTTCCCCACACAACAAAAGCTAGCAGACAGGCCCTCATCACCCCCCCCCCTCCTCCTTTATTCTCCTCACTCCCCTTACCATTATTTTTATTTAGCATTCTTCCTCTTCCCCCCTCCCCCACTCCTCTGTCTTCCTCCTCCTCCCTCCTAGAACCCCCTCCCTTCCTTCTTCCTCCTCCTCCTCTTGCTTCTGTGCCTCCTTATATTCCCTTGTCTTTCTTTCTCTCTTTTTCCTCCAGTGTGTGTGTGTGTGTGTCTGTGTCTGTCTGTCTGTCACTCTCTCTCTCACACACACACACACACACACACACACACACACACACACACACACACACACACACACACACACACTCCTTCTCGACCACACACCTCGCCTAGTAATATCCCTGTTTTGCATAACCAGAGGACCCTTGCTCTGTTCCTCGCACCATCCCCCCTTCTGCCCCCCTGCGCCCCCCCTTTGTTCTCCCTACCCCCCTTTTGCACCCCCCTTGTTCTCTCAGCCCCCCTTTGTTCTTTCTGCCCCCTCTTTCCCCCCCCCTCTCTATATACCTCGCTTCCTCTTTGCCTTCCCTGTTCCTTCCCAGTTCTTTCTGTGTTCCTATATGATTACCTTCTCTCTCTCTCTCTCTCTCTCTAACTATCCTAGGCCCTTCCTTATACCTAGTCACACACACACACACACACACACACACACACACACACAATTCCCCCTATATGGCTCACAAAACACCCAAACAAAAACAATAGAATAAGCAATAAAAACAAATTAACGTGTCTTTATTTTTACAAGAGACAATGATATAACAAATTCAATGTTTTTTTTTCTTTTGTTTTTTGTTTTTTTCTTTTTTTGGGGGGGCGAGGGAGCGAGAGAAAACAATGCTATTAAGGCGTTCTACAATTTTTGAGAAATATCCGAAATATGGTAGTGGAAGCAGTGTCATTAATAAGATGATTTTCGTGGATTATTTTCTATATTTCTTCTCTCTCTCTTTTTTTTTTTTTTTGGAGGAGTAAGAGCTGGGATGATGAAAACTTTTAATAATATATGTACACCCCAAACTTGCCAAAAAAATATTGTTAGGAGAGGAGTGACATGCATGATGATAATGATGATGGTGATGATGATGATGGTGGTGGTGGTGCTGATGGTGGTGGTGACGGTGATGATGATGATGATGATGATGATGATGGTGGTGGTGCTGGTGGTGGTGGTGGTGGTGGTAGTGGTGGTGATGATGATGATGATGATTAACATTTCTCTCTTTCGCGATCTCTTCCTGCAATTCATTTTAGTCCTCTTCCTTCTCTCCCTCCTTCCTCTTTCCTCTCCCTCCTCTTTCCTTACCTCTTCTAACCTTTAAATCTTTACTACCTCTCTTGATTCTCTCTTTCCTCTCCTCTCCACCCACCTTCTTCCTCTCTTTTTCCTCTTTATTACTCTCTGCTCCTTGCTTCCCATTTTATCATCATCCTTTCTTCTACTTCCTTCCTTCTCTTTACTCTTTTCCTTTCCTCCTCTCCCTACTTCCCTACTCACCTTCTCTTCTCTCTCCTCTCATATCCTCCTCCACTCCTCTTCTCCCCTCCTCTCTTTTCCTCCCTTTCCTCTCTTTTCCTCCTCTCCATGCTCCCTTCGCTTTACACTTTGGTCCCCTCTCTCTCTCTTCTTTCCTCCCCCCTCTCTGACCCCTTCCCCCACCTCCTCCCCTCCTTGCTCCCCTCTCCCCCTCTCCTCCACCCTCCTTCCCCCTCCCCTTCCCCCTCTTTACTACCCCCTTCACTTCCCCTCCTATCTTTACCATCCTCTTCCCCTCCTCTTTATTGCCCTCTTCTGCTTACAGCTTCCACAGATGTTCCTCTTCCTCCCCCCCCCCGTCCTTCTCTTTCTCTCATCAACTCCTCCTTCCCTCTCCATTTCTTGACTCTCTCTCTCTCTCTCTCTCTCTCCTCCAAATATCCCTTTTTGCTCCCTCTCACCCCCCCGCCCCCCCTTCGACCATACACTCCATCTCTTTCTCCTCCTCCACTTCTTCTTCTTCTTCTTCTTCACCTCCTCCTCCTCCTCTTTCCTTTTCTTCTCCTTCCACAATCCAAAAATTCTCCCTCCTCATCCCCTCCTCAGGCCTCCACCCAATTTTCCTCTTCCTCTTCCTCCTCCTCTTCCTCCTCTTCAGTCCACGACTCCATTCACCTCCCAACCCATTTTCGCTTTTGTCTCCCCTTCCTCTATTCTTCCTTTCTTTTCTCCTCCTCCTCCTTCTAATATTCCAAGACTTCTCCATCTTCCTCTTCTCTGTTTCCTTTCTCCTCCTCCTACAATCCCAAGACTTCTCCTTCCCCCCTCCCTCCCACACGCCCCCCAAGACTTCTCCCTGCCCCCTCCCCCGCCCCCCTTCCTGGAGCACATAACCCCAGCCCGGCCATAAGCACATTTGAATGACAATGCCGGCTCGCATCTGTACAGCATAAAACAGCCCCTTGCTTTCTCCCTGTGTGGCCCCTTGCTTCAATGCCCCCCTCTTACCCCCCTACACCTCTCCTGCCCCCCTCTGGACGCCTACATCCACCTACACACCTCTAGAATACACCTACTTTCATCTCCATGCATTTCAGACAACATCTTGCTTATCTCTCTCCTTTCTTTCCCTCTCCACTTGCCCCTCACGTCTCTCCTCTACACCCTCCTACACCCTGGCTACACATACACCCACCTACACATCTCTAGAATACACCTACACTCGTCTACATACATTAAAAACACACCCTGGTTTCTTCCAGTGTGACTCCTTGCTTCAATGCCCTCTCTAACAACTTTGCCCCCCACCCATGCCTCTATGCCCCCTCTACACCCTCCTACACCTACACCCACCTATACACCATTTCCATTCCCTTACACACACACACACACACACACACACACACACACACACACACACACACACACATTTAATATTCCACGATTTCCTTTGCTATGATCTTTTACTTCAAGCCCCCCCCTCCCTCCCTGCTCCCTCCCCCTCTCCTGCTTCTTCCTCTCCCCCTCCCTGACCCCCTACACCCCAATTACGTACACTGGACCCATCTACACCCACCTATCTAGCATATTCCTTCTAATACACTCACCTACATACACTTCCCTGGCTTTCTGTCTATGAGCTTACCTAATGTCAGTGCCCCCTCCTCCTTCTCCCCCCTCCTCTTGGCCCCCCCCCACCATACTTAGCCCCCTACACTATATCCACGTATACTTATAACACCTACACCCACCTACACACTACCAGAATACACCCACATACACTACAACAATCCTGAGTGTGTGTGTGTGTGTGTGTGTGTGTGTGTGTGTGTGTGTGTGTGTGTGTTTCTCCCCACACTCTTCCACTCCATCTTCCTCCCCTTCCATTATTCCCATTCACCATCATCATCATCATCATCATCATCATCATCATCATCATCATCATTCCTTCATCTTTTCACCTTAACCTGGCCCAGATTTTCGTCCTTTTGCAGCTTATTTCACGTAGCTCACTGGCAGCAAGAGACAATACTGCAGCTCTACATCCATTGCATAGCACTTCTTTGTGACTAGCATCATATTCCTAGTGTTAATCTATTACAGCACTCGAGATTGAGAGATGGCAATTTTAAGTCACCGCTGCGACACACACACACACACACACACACACACACACACACACACACACACACACACACACACACACCTACACTAAGAAACATAAACCCACTTACTCTTGTTTCCACACATCATCACCCACCTACAGTCTCTCTCTCTCTCTCTCACACACACACACACACACACACACACACACACACACACCTTGTCCCGTCACACTAATCCCTTAACATCAGGATACGCGATTTTTCCTCCACCTGACGTCAGACGGTTTTTCTTACTCTGGGGATTTTTTTTGTCTATTCTTGCTCCCACCAGACGATTTTATTAAGATTATTATTATTATTATTATTATTATTATTATTATTATTATTATTATTATTATTATCATTATTATTATTAATGTTTCCATATTATCACCATCATCATCATCATCATCATTATTATTATTATTATTATTGTTGTTATTACTATACTATTTAAAGCGAAACAATTTTATAACGAAGTCCAGAAAGCACACAGAGAGCGCATACCTCCGTCAATGCCACTGCAGGATCCGGATCTACCCCCAAATTTAATCAATTATTTCTTGGCTCATGGCCCATCCTTTCACAAAGTTTCATTGAAATTCATTGAGAACTTTTGGAGATATCGTGTGGACAAACAAACACACAAACCTAGGTGCATACATAACCTCCTCCAATTTCGCTGGCGGAGGTAATAAGGAAGTAGGGTGTTACATGCAGTCTCAATTTACCTTTTGCATTATTTCCGTCACACCTGAGTCTTTAGTACTAATCACAGGTGTTAATTAGAATAGGACCAGGTGTTTCGCAGGTAAATAAGAGTGATAAGAAATAGGAATAAAGGAGAGAGAGAGAGAGAGAGGACCTTCGAGTGAGGTCATCTTGTGTTAATCAGGCCTGGTGGTGCTCAGAGGGGGGGGGGTATTTGCACCAAGGCCCCATCTGTATGCACCCACTTACACCCACCTGCACCACTATATGCACCACCTGCAAACGAAACCAGCTACTCTCTCTCTCTCTCTCTCTCTCTCTCTCTCTCACCCAGGCTTGTGTCTGCACTGGATGGGGAGCTACTTCACGAGTTACATGGGGAGGGGGAGGGGGAGGGGAAGGGGAGGAGGAAGGGGAAGGGAGGAAAGGAAGGGGGAGGGAGGAGAGGAAGGGGGAGGAGGAAGGGTGTATGTGAGAGGAGGTGAAGGAGAGGAGGTAAGTGGGGAGGAGAGGAAGAAGAAGAGAGGGTAGGTGGGGAGGAGGGGAAGATGAGAAGGTATGTGGGGAGGAGGAGGAGAAAGGGAAGGGGAGGAAGAAGGTATGTGGGGAGGATGAGAAGGGAAGGACAGGGAAGGGTATGTGGGGAGGGGGGAGTAGGTATGATGGGAGATAGGGAGAGAAGAGCTATAGTCGTTCAGAGAGTGCTATGGAAAAGATATAGAGCCATAGAATGATTAAGTCGCTCAGCTGCAGGAAATAAGGGACAAAAGGACGAAAATTTCAGAAACGATCTGGATGGATATAAAAGCTCTCTCTCTCTCTCTCTTTCTTTCTCTCTCTCTCTCTCTCTCTCTCTCTCTCTCTGGTGGTCAGGGGGGGGCGGGCCGTGGTGTTTTCCGGGCTATTCTCTCCCTTTGCTGGCAATGACGGATGGTGGGGGACTAGCCTCACCCCCCTACGTCCCTCCCCTCCCCCTCTACCCCTCCCCCCTACCCATCACCCTCCCCCCTTCCGCTTCTGACACCCCTCTTTTCTTTCTTGGACACCCCCCCCCACCTCCTGTTTCTTTCTCTCCCCCTCACCCTCACCCCCCCTTTCCATACCTCTCACCCTCTCTGTCTTCATTCTCCCTCCCTCCACCCCCTCCCCTCTCCCCTCCCCTTCTCCGCACCTCCTTCCTCATACCCCTATTCTTCTTCCTTATCCTTTCCCTCATCCTCACCCCCTCCAATACATCCTTCCCTCTACATCCCCTTCCCCCTTGCCCTCCCCCTCCCCCTCCCCCAGTTTCTCCCTCTCCCCTCCGCCTCCCTCCCCCCTCCCCTACGTTTCTGACACCTCTTCTTCCTTTCCGGACATCCCCTCCCCCTCTCCCCTTCCCCCTCCTCACTCCCCCTCCATTCCTCTCCCTTCCTTCCAGCTGTCATTCTTTCTCCCTTCCTCCCTTTCTTTCTCCTTCATGCTCTCTTTTACCTCCCCCCTCCCTTTCTCCCTCCCTCCCTCCTCTTCTCCCTCCGTCCCCCAGCTTCCATTCTTCCTTCCGTTTTTTTCCCCTGATATTCTCTCTCTCCACTCCCTCCCTCCTCCACTCTCCTTCCTTCTATTCTCTCATATCCCCCTCCCTCCCTCCTTCCCTCTCTTTCTCCCTGACTTCACTTCTCCTTCCTTCCCCTATACTCCCTGTCCTTCCTTCTTCCTCCCTCCCTCCCTCCCCTCGCCTCGCCCTGTCATCCTTCCAATTTCTTTCCCTCCCCTTTTTCCTTTTGTTTCCCTCCCTCCCTCACTCACTCTCTCACCCCCAGTCTTTTCCTCTCCTTTCCTCCCTCTTGTTTCTTTCTCCCTCTCTCCCCATGGACTCCCTCTTTCCCACACTTCTCTCCCTGGCCCCGCTTCTCCTTCTCCCTCCCATCTCTTTCCTCCCCTCTTTATGCGTATCCATCCACTTATCCATTCTTCCCTCCTTCCTCTCTCTCTCTCTCTCTCTCTCTCTCTCTCCATACCAAAACCACACCAAAGTCTCACACCCATACATATATACTTTCATGCCATCTTCTCTCTCTCTCTCTCTCTCTCTCACTGACTCACATGCCGCCTCTCGTCAACAGGATGGCCACTAGTAACACAAAGACAGTGGCCAACTCCATACGTTCTGTGTTTCTTCCCGTCATTTGTTGTCGAGGGTGTGAGAAAGGATGCAAATTAACTCTCTCTCTCTCTCTCTCTCTCTCTCTCTCTCTGTATCTATCTACCTTCTTATCTCTTAGCGTTCTCTCTCTCTCTCTCACCTCAGTTGATGGGCAAGTGTGGTCAAATGAGAGGGTGGATTTGACTAGTAACCAAGGAGACTCGTGCCCATCTAACAACAAAGCCTTACTCATTTTAACGCATCCGCAATATAGTATCCATAGTGTTCTAGTTCCCTTAGATGAAATTTGACTAGTAACCAAGGAGACTCATGGCCACCTGATAAGTTGGGAGAGTCGCCCAATCCCATCAGCTGAAAAAAGACTAGATACGAAATTTCAGCCTTGGGTTCTTTCTTCTCTGTACGAAATAGCCGTAAATACTGGAGGGGAAGGATTATCTACCGTACTATATTCTACTTTCTCTTCTTCTGTTCTACCACCAAATGATTTAAGGAACATTGAGGGTCCTTTTGCGATCTTAAAGTTGGCCAATACGGGTCAGTTCCTCTTTTTCATTCTTTTTTTTACCCATAATAAAGATAAAGATAATAAAAGATAAAGATAATAAAGATAGAGATAATAAGGATAAAGATAATAAAGATAAAGATAATAAAAGATAAAGATAATAAAAGATAAAGATAAAAATAAAGATAATATATGATAAAGATAAGATAAAGATAAAGATAAAAGATAAAGATAATAAAATAAAGATAATAAAGATAAAGATAAAGGTAATAAAGATAATGCTAATAAAGATAAAGATAATAAAAAAAACATGTACCCACTAGCACACGACCGTCTTTAGCTCCGGCGAGAACGTTCTTAATAAATAAATATATATAATAAATAAAACAATAGTCAGCTGAAGAGGGTGAGGTCACATCCTGGCTATCAGTGCTGAGTCTCCGCTTCACACCAGCCTCATACCAGCCCTATACCACCCTCATACCAGCACCATACCACCCTCATACCAGCACCATACTAGCCCTATACCACCCTCATACCAGACCCACACCAGCCCCATACCACCCTCATACCAGCCCCATACCACCCTCATACCAGCCCTATACCACCCTCATACCAGCACCATACCAGCCCCATACCACCCTCATACCAGTTCAATACCAGCCCCACATCACCCTCATACCAGCCCCATACCACCCTCATACCAACCCCACACCACCCTCATACCAGTCCTATAACACCCTCATACCAGCCCCACACCAGCCCCACACCAGTTCCACACCAGCACCGGGGGAACGAATATAATACCGTATACCATCACACCAGCGTTGACAGGATGTGTACTGATTATGTTTTTAGCCGAGATGACGATTCTGTGTCAAACCCCCCTCTCCCTCTCCCTCCCTCCCTCCCTCAGAATCTAGCTAACTGACCCCTCCCTCATCCCCCTCCCTCTAAATCTACCTCTCCCTCCCTCTAAATATACCTCCCCCCTCCCCTGGACTTACAGTATCACTAAAACGTTCATGGTAAAGTTAACACATCCGCCGCCACACACACTCCCACGCCCCCAAGAAACACACATCCGGATCACGTACAGAGAGAGCGATGAAGATTAAGCGTGATGGTAGCTATGATGATATGACGTAGTGTTGATTATTGCCAAGGACAGTTTATCTATCTATCTGTCTATCTATCTATCTATCTGTCTGTCAATCCTCTTCTACCTACTTGTCCGTCTCCCTACCTACCAATCTATCTATCAGCTATCTACCTATCAATCACGCCATCTACCCATCTGTCTGTAATCATCTCCTTATCTATATTGTGGGTAATGTTAGCGACCACCATCCACTCACTTGATGTAGTGCTGCTTCTTCCATCACCTTGATCATTCTCTCTCTCGTGTCTCCCCTCCTTTCTTCCTACTTCTTCCTCTCCTTCCGGTTACTATTCCTTACTCTTCCTTCGTCCATATCCAGTGGTGGCTAAGTGGTAAAGAAGTGGCCTGCTGTCCATAAAATCGCAAGACGCATCCCAACTGACACAGGGAACAAACACTCAAATAAATATACAGATAGAAAAATGTATTATTATTATTATTATAATTATTATTATTAATTTTATTATCATTATTATTCAGTTTCATCCTGGTCCATATTTATTCTATCTCTTTCTTTACTTCGTCTATCTTTTTTCTCTCACTTTTCTCTCTCATTTTTTTTCATACCTCACTTACTTTTCTGCTTCTTTAATCTCTCTCTCTCTCTCTCTCTCTCTCTCTCTCTCTCTCTCTCTCACGTCAGCCTCTTGTCCTTTCCCTCGCTTGTCTTCCTATTTTCTTCCTATCTTTTTTTTTTTTTTCCTTCACGTCTCCTGCAGTCTAACCCACCATTTATTTTTATTGTTTTTATAATATATATTTTCTTTTTATAATTTTCTTTCTCACTGTCTTAAGTTTTTGGCAACTCGTCTTTAATTTATTTGTTTATTTATTAACCGTATTTTGATTTCATATATTTTACTTCTTCCTTTTATTTTATTCCTTTATTTCATTTATTGTATTTATTTCATTTTAATTATTTTATTTTAATTTATATATATTTATTTATAGACTTTTCCATTTTTAATTTTTGGCTAATATTCTTATCTCTAACTTAAATCTTATCTTAATTCCTGTATTCTCTCTCTCTCTCTCTCTCTCTCTCTCTCTCTCTTTCACTTGTACCAAGAGGGTGACAGCTCACAGGATATGTGAAAGGAAAAAACTGACACACACACACACACACACACACACACACACACACACACACACACACACACACACACACACTCGGACACTTACACAAAGAAAGCAAGATGGCCGACACTCACTTTATAATCTCTCTCTCTCTCTCTCTCTCTCTCTTCAACTTCCTCCTCCTCCCTTATCTCCTTCCTTCCTCCTTCATCACCACCATACCAAGGCAACGACTCTCTCTCTCTCTCTCTCTCTCACATACTTTCTCAATCTCACACCTACTCCTTTCTCTCTCTCTCTCTCTCTCTCTCTCTCTCTCTCTCTCTCTCTCTCTCTCTCTCACTCATTCTGTCTCACGATTCCTCCCCTCTCCTCACTCACTCACTCAATCTCGCTACCACTGTCCACACACACACACACACACACACACACACACACACACAACTTCACTCTTACTACCTCTCTCACTCACTCCCTCTCGTACATAACCCTCCCCCCCCTCTCTCTCTCACTTTTTTATTCCTAGGAGTTCCCAAGCCGTCACCAGCCTTCCTGCAATATAAAACTTTGTACATATTTTTGCACCAGTCTGTTTGATAAGAGGAAGAGGCGCGGGTGGGGGAGGGGGAGGGGAAGAGGAGGAGAGGTAGGGGGAGGGATGGACTGGAACTGCAGAGGAAGAAAAGGCAGAGAGGGGGAGAGAGAGAGAAAAGGAATGGGGGTTGAAGGAGCAGGAAGGAGGAGGGGGGGAAAAAGGGGAGAGACGAAGGCAGGGGAGAGGAAAGGAAAAGACAGGGAGGGGTGGGGAGGGGAGGAAGGAAAGGAAACAGGAAAGAAAAAGAAGTGAGTGAGATGGGAAAGGATGGGACGCTGAGGAAGGGAGGAGGAGGGTGAGGAAGTGATGGAGGAAGGGAGGAAAAGGGGACGGGACGAGTGGTAGGGGGAGAGGGAAGGGAAGGGAGAGAGGGAGAATAAGGAAAAGGAAGGGAGAAAGGGAGAGATGAGGGGAGAAGAGAGGAGGGGAGAAGAGGAGGAGGGGAGGGAGAAGGGAAAAACAGAAGGGGGAGAGTAGAAAAGGTGTGTGTGTGTGTGTGTGTGTGTGTGTGTGTGTGTGTGTGTGTGTGTGTGTGTGTGTGAAAAAGAGAGGGAGACAGGAAACTGGCAAACATCTCGAGTGTGTGAGTGAGAGAGAGAGAGAGAGAGAGAGAGAGAGAGAGAGAGAGAGAGAGAGATTTAAGGGTAGGCAAACAGCTATTTTCTATTCTAAGTGAGCAGTCTTTTCTCTCTCACTTTATTTTTTTTTTTTCTCTCTCTCTCTCTCTCTCTCTCTCTAACGTACTCTTTCCTCTTTTTCATCTTACTCTTTACTTCCTTTCCTCTCTTTTCATCCTCGTTGTTCTTCTCTCTTCCCTTTTCTCTTCTTGTCTTCTTCTATTCTCTTCCTTTATTAGAGAGAACGAAAAGAGAGTAAGAAGAGAGTAAAGGGCAAAGAGAGGAAGGTAAGGAAAGAGGAAGAAATTAAAAAAAAACAGGAAGAGGAAAGATAAAGACAGAATATATGAAGAGAGGAAGGAAGGAAGAAGGAAGGGGGGAAGGAAAGGGGAAGGAAGGAAGAAGGAAGGAGGGAAGGAAAGGGGAAGGAAGGAAGGAAAAATGGGGAAAGGAAGGAGAAAGGAGGGAAGGAAAGTAAGGAAGGAAGGAGAAAAGGGTGAAGGAAAGGGGAAGGAAGGAAGGAAAAAATGGGGATGGGAAGGGGAAGGAAGGAAGGAAGAAGGAAAGAGGGAAGGAAGGAAAGTGGGAAAAGAAAGGGAAAGGAAGGAGAAAGGAGGGCAGGAAAGTAAGGAAGGAAGGAGAAAAGAGGGAAGGAAAGGGGAAGGAAGGAAGAAGGCAAAAGGGAAGGAAGGAAGAAGGCAAAAGGGAAGGAAGGAAGAAGGCAAAAGGGGAGGAAAGGGGAAGGAAGGAGAAATGGGAAAAGAAAAGGAAAGGAAGGAGAAAGGAGGGAAAAAAGTAAGGAAAGGAAGGAGAAAGGAGGGAAAAAAGTAAGGAAAGGAAGGAGAAAGGAGGGAAAAAAGTAAGGAAAGGAAGGAGAAAGGAGGGGAAAAAGTAAGGAAAGGACAGGGAAAGGAGGGAGGGAAAATAAGGAAAATACAAGTTAATGGAGAAAAGGAAAAGGATGAAGAGGGGAAAAGGGGGATAGAAAAGGGGAAATGGCAAAGAAAAGGGGGGAAAGGGGGAAAGAAAAGAGGAATAAAGGCAAAGAAAAGGGGGGAAAGGGGGAAAGAAAAGAGGAATAAAGGCAAAGAAAAGGGGGGAAAGGGGAAGGAAAAGGGGGAAAAGGGGAAGGAAAAGGGGAAAGGGAAAAAAGGGAAAATGGAGAAAGAAAAATGGGGAAAAGGGGAAAGAAAAGGGGAAATGGCAAAAGAAAAGGGGGGAAAGGGGGAAAGAAAAGAGGAGTAAGGGGAAAGAAAAAGGGGGGAAAGGGGAAGGAAAAGGGGAAAATGGGGTGGCTTTTAAAGAAGTTCTCCCCTCAAGTTGTGGCACCCTCAGCTTAGGCCATTCTCTCTCTCTCTCTCTCTCTCTCTCTCTCTCTCTCTCTCTCTGTTACACCTTTTCCCCTTACCTTCTCAAAATCCCGTCTATCACCTCTTTCTCTCTCTCTCTCTCATTCGCGACACAGTTGAATTTCTTGAGTCTTGTGTGAGCAGCGAAGGGTGACACGTGTGTGTGTGTGTGTGTGTGTGTGTGTGTGTGTGTGTGTGTGTGTGTGTGTGTGTGTGTGTGTGTGAGAGAGAGAGAGAGAGAGAGAGAGAGAGAGAGAGAGAGAGAGAGAGAGAGAGAGAGAGAGAATGATTCCTAAAACACTTAACTCTCCTCAAGATTATTATTTTTTTTTACTCATAAAGTCTTCTCATTTTTCTCTCTCCTTTTTCAAAATTCATCGTTCATTCTGCATTAAATATACTGACATTATATTTAAAATTTTGAAATATCACTTTTTTTTTTTTTTCGTTTTTTCCATTTTCTTTCGCCTTTAAAATTGGCAGTTTTTTTTTTTTCCACGTCTCCCCCCTCCCCCCCCTTTTTTTTTTTCGTTCCTTGTTCCTGTGTGTCCGTCTCATTCCACTCGACTTCATGCCACCCTCATTACCTCCCTCCTTCTCCCTCCCTCACCATCATC
>NC_136975.1:46715992-46738492 GCF_032717465.1 Coenobita brevimanus
GAGGTGGGGAGGATGTTGGTGAGGATGTTGGGGAAGAAAAGGAGTTGGTGGGGATAGTGATATAAGAGAGAGAGAGAGAGAGAGAGAGAGAGAGAGAGAGAGAGAGAGAGAGAGAGAGAGAGAGAGAGAGAGAGTCTTATTAGCAGTCAGACAATCACACATATTCCTTAGTTTGATGTAATTGGTGTTAATCCCCCTCTCTCACTCCCTCTCATCCCTTATAACCTCTCTCTCGCACGTCTCTCTCTCTCTCTCTCTCTCTCTCTCTCCTACCTCATTATCCTCCCTCCTCTCTCTCACTTTCTCACTTTGTTAGATCATACGCCCTGGCATCAAAGGTTAACATACGTGACGATTGAGAGAGAGAGAGAGAGAGAGAGAGAGAGAGAGAGAGAGAGAGAGAGAGAGAGAAGGCCTATTGATATATATACGATTATATTTTGGGGTAAATTAAATTGGGCTAAAAATCTAACAATCGTGTGTGAGACAAGGATAGACAACAGGATGGCTCTCCCCCATCCACCGTACCCTCCGAAAAAAAAAGAAAAGAAAAAATTATCAAATACACCCCTTAAAAAAAAGATAAAGAAAATGGGAGTCGGTATGTCCACTCAACTTTCTTCCTCCATGTGCATTTTTTCTCTCCCTCTCTCCCCCTCCCCTTTTGCTCCTTCTTCCCTCCCCAGCAAAAAGTGTATGGTAATGCTCTCTCTCTCTCTCTCTCACACACACACACACACACACACACATACGTTCCTCTTCCCCTCTCTCTCTCTCCCCTCCCTCCCTTCCCCCGTACATTTTCTTCCCATCCCTCTCTCTTCCGTCCCCTCTCTCCTTCCCTCTCCCCTCTCAGAGATCATTGAGTTAGTTTAAATTATTCTTTATCAGTTATTACCAATACACCAGTCCTGCATGTGACAGCCCTAGCATGTATTCAGTATGGACGGTGGGTGTTAGCGCCGAAGTGGTGACATGTGCAGGTGTAGGATAGGTAGGAGTACCTGGTCGAGAGAGAGAGAGAGAGAGAGAGAGAGAGAGAGAGAGAGAGAGAGAGAGAGAGAGAGAGAGAGAGAGAGAGAGCAGATCCTTCACTCCATCTTGTACTGTCCTGACAAATACATTAGGCATAGCTGGAATTTCTTGCCCATATCCCGTTTTTTGTTTGTCTTTCCCCTGATGGCTCGAATATGTCGGCTTCATACATACATACATAAATACACACATACATATACACACACACATACACACACATACATAAATAGGCTACACACACACACACACACACAAAACCACTTTCTAATTTCTCTAAGTACCTACCTATCTATCTGACTGACTTCATCTATCTATCGTCTACTTATCTATCTATCTAGCTGACTCTTCATTTATCTGTCAATCTATCTATCTATCTATCTATCTATTTTTCTAGTTCCAAAATTTTGACTACTCTTTTTGTTCTATTTTACATTTGTCACATATTTGAGAGAGAGAGAGAGAGAGAGAGAGAGAGAGAGAGAGAGAGAGAGAGAGAGAGAGAGAGAGAGAGAGAGAGAGACTGTGTCAACTGGTACAATACCCTCTAAGCCTCAAGTGGTCTTCCGAACACACAATACGTCATTACCACTGCCTCTCTCTCTCTCTCTCTCTCTCTCTCTCTCTCTCTCTCACACACACACACACACACACACACACACACACACACACACACACACACACACACACACACATACAGTTCTAGTAAGGGAAGAAAGGAGGGGTGACAAAGGGTACAAAGGCCTAGAAAAGGGCAAAATGGAGCATAGAAAGGGCAGGATGGGTGCTACAAAGGGCAGAGAGGGGGCTAAAAGGGCAACAGATAAGGGCTATAAGGGCAGGAAACAGAACCGGAAAGGGTGAAAAGGTCCAAAGGATAGAATGGGCAAAAAAATATCTGAATATATTGAGAGAGAGAGAGAGAGAGAGAGAGAGAGAGAGAGAGAGAGAGAGAGAGAGAGAGAGAGAGAGAGAGGTTCCCAAAAGTATATAACAAAGTGCAGGGATGACTGTGGTGGGGGTGGGGGAGTGGAAGGGTGGGGGGATTGGAGGGGTGGGGGGAAGGGGTCTGCTACATGTATTCTGAAGGGGGGTTCCCAAGTGTCTCTGTGGGGGGGCCAGATCACCCCTTGTTAGCGGTGGGGGTAATGGAGGAGGGAGAGAGGGGGAGGGGTGGAAGGGGGAGGGAAGATAGGGGGAATGGGTGGAAGGAGTAGGAGAGGGGTGGAGAGAGCATGAGAGGAGGAGAAGAGAGGAAAAAGAGAGGGGAAACGAAAGAGGAAGGGGTAAGAAAGCTGAGACGAGGAGAAAGTGGGAGAGAGAGAGAGAGGAAGATATGAAAAAAAAAGCGAGAGGAGAAAGAAAAAGAGAAGGATGAGAGGAAGAGAGAGAGAGGGGGGTAGGAAAATAAGATGCTTTAAGACAGAGCAAAGTGAAGAGAAATACAGATGAGGAGGAGAAATGGGGGAGGGAGAAGAAAGGGGGGGGATTGAAGACTGAAGGAGAGATAGGTGGGTGTTTGATAAGTAATGGAGAGTGGGAGGGAGGAATGGAGATTGGAGGAAAGATAAAGAGGAATGAGGGAGAGAGAGGGAGGGATGAGAGTGAGGGAGGGAGGGGTGAGTGAGAGAAGGGGAGATGGAGAGACAGTTTGGTGGAGGGAAGGAAAATGAGAAAGACAGAAATGATGACAAATCTGTTAAATTGAGGGAAAAACAGAGAAGAGGGAGAGGGAAGAAGGAGAGAGAGGAGGGAAAGAGAAGGAAGAAAGAGGGAAAGAGAAGGAGAGGAGGGAAAGAGAAGGAGAGAAAGATTGGGAGGCTAAGTCGAAAAGGTGAGAGGGAGAGGGGAGGAAAGGAGGGAGATGGGGTGATGGAAGAGGGGGTGGGGAGAGAAAAGGAAGAGAAAAAAGGGTGAGTTTATAACAAGAGAGAGACGGAGTGGGGGGCAAGAAAGGGGAGACAAAGATGGCATAGGGAAGGAATGGAAGGAAGAAGGGAAGAGGGGAGGAAAGGAGGAAGACGGGGTGATGGAAGCGATGGGAAGAGGACGAGGGAGAAAGGGGAGCTAAAAGTGTGAGTTTATAATGGGTGATTGAGGAGTGGGGAGAGGGAGGTAGGGGTGACATTAAAAGGGGGAGATGGTGGGGGGTGGGGAGAAGGGTATGATGAGGTGGGAATGGGGGAGAGAGGAGAAGAGAGGAGAGAAGAAGAGACGAGAGGACAGGGGAGGAGAGGAAATCTAAAGGGGAGGAAATTACATAGATAACGGAGAGAGAGAGAGAGAGAGAGAGAGAGAGAGAGAGAGAGAGAGAGAGAGAGAGAGAG
The DNA here is from genome assembly GCF_032717465.1 of Coenobita brevimanus. Taxonomy (NCBI): domain Eukaryota; kingdom Metazoa; phylum Arthropoda; class Malacostraca; order Decapoda; family Coenobitidae; genus Coenobita; species Coenobita brevimanus. Next base: position 46,719,352 of record NC_136975.1, read on the forward strand.
AGAGAGAGAGAGAGAAACCAATACCGTGGTGTGGGACGGGAGGTGAATATTAAAAGTAACCCAACTCGCTGACTGAGGTGTGGAGAGGCCAATATCCCGGCACTCGAGTGGGGAAGAAGGTGGGGAAGAAGGTGGGGGAAGGTAGGTAAGAAGTGGGGGAAGGTGGGGAAGAAGTGGGGGAAGGTGGGGAAGAAGGTGGGAAGGCGGGGAAGAAGGCGGGGGAAGGCGGGGAAGCAGGGGAAGAAGTGGGGGAATGTGGGGAAGAAGTGGGGGAAGGTGGGGAAGGTGTGGGAAGGCGGGGAAGAAGGTGGGGGAAGGTGGGGAAGAAGTGGGGGAAGGTGGGGAAGAAGTGGGGGAAGGTGGGCATGAAGTGGGGGAAGGTGGGGAAGAAGCTGTGGAAAAGGTGGGGAAAAAGGTGTAGCTGGGAAGATGTGTATGTTATTAAAGACCTGGGAAGAAGGTAGGGAAGAAGGTGGGGAAAGAGGTGAAGAAAGGTGAAGGAAAAGTGGGGAGAAGTGATGGAAGAAGTGGGGGAAGTTGAGGAAAATGAGCGAAAGGTAAAGTAGGAGTCGAGGAAAATAAGCTGGTAAATTGGGGATGAGTTGGGGAGGAGTGGAAAAGTTGGGGAAAGAAGCAGGGCAGAGAGGGGAAATAAACTGGCGAGGAGGTGATGCTGGTGGGGAATAAATTCTAGGGAAGTTGGGGGAAAGTTGTGGAAGGAGAGAGTTGGGGAGGAGAAAGGGGAGATGGGGATGGGAAGACAAGAGTTAGAGAAGATGGAAAGAAGTTGGGGAGGGAGAGAGTAAATGGGGAAGGAGAGTGTGGAGTTGAGAAGGAAGAAAGAAGCAGGTGGGGAAGAGCTGGGGAAATGAGGAAGAAGATAATGGTGTTCTGCCATCTTCCTCTTTATTCTCTTCCTCTTCCTCGTCCTCCTCCTCCCATCATCATCATCATCATCCTTCTCCTCCTCTTCTCCTATTACTCTTCCTTCCTGTCTCAATCCTTTCCTCTTCCTTTTTATTTTCACTCTTGTTCCTCTTCTTCTCCTCCTTTCTCCTCCTCCTCCTCTTCCTGTTTATCCTTTCTCCACTTCCTGATTTCTTACCGCCAGATTCTATCCACCTGTCATGGCTCTTCTTCCAAGCCATTCTTCTTCCTCTCCCATCTCCTCTTCCTTGTCTTCCTGCTCTTCATTTTTCCCTGCTCTCTTCCTCCTTTCTTCTCTCCGTCATCTTTTTTTCTTATCATTACCTCCGCCTACGACGTTAGAGGTGGTTATGTATTCACCTATGTTTGTCTATTTGTCTGTCTGTCCACACGATACCTTCAAAAGTTATCAATGAAATTCAATGAAAGTTTGTGGAAGGGTGGACCACGGGCCAAGGAAGAACTGATTAAATTTGGGGGCGAATCCGGATCTAACACTGGAGGAGGTATGCGCTCTCTGAATGTTTCGTAGCTTCGTTTTCGTATATTTTAGTTTATTCTGTATAATTCATGTTTTTTTCTTTTTCACTCACCTTTCTTTTTCAATTTTCTTTCCCACTACCTTTAGCTCCAATTTTTTCCCTTCTTCTCTTGTCACATTTCCTCTTCTCTCTATTTCTCATCCACCTTCCTTTTCCGTCTCCTCTTTCTCCCTCCTCTTCATTCTCCTCTTTCTTCCCTTGTCTCCCATCTATCCCTTCCTTTATCACCTTTCTAACATTCACTCCTTTCCACCCTTCATCTTCCTTCCATTCTCCATCTTCCCCAATCTTCTCTTTCAATCATCTCCCCCCCTCTTCTTTTTCTTACTCATTTTCCCTTTTTGCTTTCCAGACGTTCTCTCTCTCTCTCTCTCTCTCTCTCTCTCTCTCTCTCTCTCTCCCTCTCTCTCTTTCTCACCCTTTCTCCCTCCTCTCTCTCTCTTCCTTCCCTCCCACCTCCTCGTTCTCCATCCTCTCTCCTCTACGTTCCTCCTACTCTCCCTTCTCCCTCCTCTCTCTTCTCCTTCCCTCCCTCTTTCTGTTCTCCCTCCTCTCTCTTCTCCTTCTCTCCCCTCTCCCTCCTTTCTCTCCTCCTCCCCTCCCCTCTCCCCATCTTCCACCCTTTCCTTATAAAAGAGGTCGATCGTTTTCATATTGCCATAAATATTTACAGCTTCTGCCCTCCCCATAAAAACACTCTCCCCCACTCCTCCCCAACCCCCTTCCCCATCCCCTCCCCACTCCCCCCTTCGCCTATCTCCTTTCAACTCGCCACTTTCCCCCTCTCCAAACTCCTTTCCCCCTCCCCTTCTCTTTTCCATAACCCTTCTCCCCCCCTCTCTCCACTCTCACATACACACCAGGTCCGAGGTCCCCCCCTCCTCTTCCCTCCACTCCTTCACATTCACCCCACTCCATTCCACACACTTCTCACTAAAGTTCTCCCCCTCCCCCTCTCTCTCTCTCTCTTACACACACACACACACACACACACACACACACACACAATTTTTTTCCGTTTCCTGATTCCATTCACCACACACATAACAAACCAAACAGTGATGATGATGATGATGATTATGATGATGACAAAAAAATCCGGCTGCGTCTTGGATTCGAAGAGAAATTAATAAAGCGCCTCTGTAACTCCTTTATTTCCCCCTATATCTTCACTGACAACTCTACTACGGACTGAGTTTGCATAAATAATGGGGAAAGATATTAACCTGCCAAACAGCATCTCAATATTACCATGTACTTTATTCATGGGCTTGTTCTTTATTAACTTGTACTTTATTTATAGTCTCTCAGTAAGGACACAGTTGATAAAAATAAGATAAGGGAGGACTTTAAGACGCTGTGTGTAGAGATAAGATGCTAAGGATTGATAAGGAAGCATGTTAAGATCTTTGAGATAAGATGGTAAGAAGAGTGTTTAAGAAAGAATACTATACTGATTCTGACTCCATCGTAACCAACACTCACACCACATCACACACTACACCACACCACACCACACTACAACAATGCACCATCCCGCACCACACAACACTACACTGCACCATCCCACATCACACATCACTCTACCGCATCATCCCACACCACAATACACCGCACCATCCCACACCACACACCATACGATCACGCACCAAAGAACTACACCACAGTGCCTCATCACACCATCACCACCACAAAGGAATACATTACCACCTCACAGCACATCACTCTCACTCTACACCACACTACATGATACCACATTACACCACACCATACCATCATCACAGCACATTCAGTATCACCACCACAACACCACACCAACAAACAGCACACCACTACCACCACCACACCACCCACCACATCTCACCACCACACCACATCTCACCACCACACCACATCTCACCACCACACCACCACCACACCAATAGTCAGGGGTATGGAGTCTGGTGTATGCTGGTATTTCTGGTGTATACCGGTAAATTCCAATCCCTTGTAAATGAACACAGGCATCAATTATACCAGGGATTAGCAGGGAATTAGCAGAGACGCGGGTGGTACAGAGCAGACACGAGACAGCAGGAGAGACAGCAGAGGACAGACAGGAGACAGCAGAGGACAGAGAGGAGACAGCAGAGAAGAGATGAGACAGCAGAGGACAGGGATGAGTGAGGAGAGACAGCTGGGAGAAGAGAAGCAGCGGAGACAGCAGAAAGGAGATGCAGAGAACAGAGAGGAGAGAGCAGAGACTTCAGACAGCAGAGAACAAAGAGGAGAGAGCAGAGGACAGAGAGGAGTGAGGAGAGACAGTTGAGAGAAGAGAGGCAGCAGAGACAGGAGACAGGAGAAGCAAAGAGCAGAGAGGAGACGTAACAGAGGCAAAGCAGACAGAAAGCAAAACAGACAGATGACAGAAAGGCAGACAGCATGCAGACATCAGCAGACAGGAGAGTGAGAAGACAGAGCAGACAGAAAGGTGACGAGGAACAACACAAACAGAGAACGGTGCAGCAGACAGGCACGGAAGAAAAGCAGACAGGCGGACAGGTAGACACAGACAGACAGACAGCACTTACAAGGGCAGACAGCAGCACCCCAGCAGCTATCAGTGAGAGGCGGGGACCCGATAAATAAAAGAGCCATAGATAAGAGATAAAAAAAAATAATAGTGGTGACGCTGATAACGAGGGAGCAACAGGCAGAGGAGGAGGAGGAGGAGGAGGAGGAGGAGGAGGGACAAAGAAGAGGAGAAGAAAGGAAGAGAGAGAAAGGAAGGAGATAAGAAGAAGAGAAGGGAAAGAGAGGGGTATGGATGGAAAGGAATATAAGAGTATGGAGGGATGGAAGTAGGAAGGAGGGAAGGAAGGAAGAAGGAAGGAAAGAAGGAAGGAAGGAGGAAGGAAGGAAGGAAGGAAGCAGGGAGGAGGAGCATAACAGTGCGAGAAGGCAAACGAGAAGGAAAGGAAAACAAACAAAGGAAGAAAGAAATCAGGAAGAAAAAGACAAGAAGTATGATGATGATGATGATGATGATGAAGAGGTGCAGGAGTATATGATGATGATGATGATGATGATGATGATGATGATGATGATGATAATGATGAAGGAGGAGTGAAAAGAGAAAAATAAAGATAAAAAAATAAAGAGGAGGGGAAGGAAGAAAAAGAGTCAAGAGGGAGGAATGGAAATGGAAGGACACAGAAGGCAGAGTGAAGAAAAGGAGGAGGAAGAGGAATAATGAAAAAAGAGGAGGAGGAAGAGGAATAAAGGAAAAAAGAGGAGGAGGAAGAGGAATAAAGGAAAAAAGAGGAGGAGGAAGAGGAATAAAGGAAAAAAGAGGAGGAGGAAGAGGAATAAAGGAAGAGGAGGAGAAATAAAGAATGGAAGGGAGGGAGAGAAGGCCAATAATAATAAATATATGATGAAAGAGGAAGCAACAGATAGGAGTAATAAAGATGGGAGGAGGAGGAGGAGGAGGAGGAGGAGGGAGAAAAGGATGCGGTATATGGAACAAAGAATAGAGGAGGAAGGAGACGGAAAAGAGGAAGGAAGGAAGGAACGAGCGAAGGAAGGAACGAAGGATGGATGGATGGAAAGGAAGGAAGGAAGGAAGGAATAAGAGAAATGAAAACCAATATGTAGAAGAGGAATTAAGAGGACAAGAAAGAGAAGTGAGGAGAGGAGAGGAGAGGGGAGGAGAGGAGAGGAGAGGAGAGGGACATGTAGGGAGAGGAGGGTAAGAGAGAGGGGAAAGGGGGAACGGCAAGAGGGAGAAAGAAGAGAATAAGTATGAAGAGGAGGGGAGAGAGGGGAAAGTGAAGCTGAAGGAGGGAGGGGAAAGAAGCTAGAGAGAGGGGAGAGAGAGGAGGGAGAAAGAGAGAGAGGAAGGAGGGAGAAAGAGAGAGAGAGAGAGAGAGGAAGGAGGGAGAAGGAGTGAGAGGATGGGAGGGGAGCAGGTTTTGTGTGTGGCACCGAGGAGGAGGCAGTGATGTATAGATACTGTTGCTCCCTTCTCTCTCTCTCTCTCTCTCTCTCTCTCCCTCTCTCTCTCCTTTTGGTCTTCGTCTATATTCTTTTCTCTTCTCCTTTCTCTCCTCCTCCTTTCTATTTCCTCTTTTCTTCTCCCTTTTAATCTCTAACCCTCTCCTCTCTTCCACTCTTTTCTCCTACCTCTTTTCTCTTCTTCTCTCCCTTTCTCTCCTGCCTTCCCTTCTCTTCCTCCTCCAACCTCCTTTACCTTATCCCAATCTTCTCTCCCTCCAAATCTCTCCCCAAACAATCTTCCTCTTCTCCCCTTCCCCACCTCCTCCCCATCTTCCGTACCTCTTCCTCACCATCATTCCCCTATCCCAACCCCCATTTCCCCATTTTTAGGCTTTCCCTCATTCATCCCATCATCATTATCACCATCATCATCATCATCATCATCATCATCCTTTCCCCTTTCAAAGTTTCTTACCTCCCTCCTTACCTTCCCCAAATCCCTTTCCCTCACATTCCCCAAAGCCTCATCCTCCCCACTCTTCCCATTTCCTCCCCACTCTTCCTCTTTCCTCATCACTCTTCACTTTTCCTCCCCACTCTTCCTCTTTCCTCCCCATTCTTCCCCTCTCCTCATCCCCAATTCCCCATCCTATTTTCTTCTTTAGTTCTAGTCCAGTCCATCAGTTTTTGGCGGTTTCCGATTTTAAGTTCCTAAAATTAAAGCAGTCTCTCTCTCTCTCTCTCTCTCTCTCTCTCTCTCTCTCTCTCTCTCTCTCACCATCCTTCTATCATTCTTTTTCTTACTGTTTCCCTCCCTCACTCTCACACCCTACCAAAACCTCACCCCCACCCCCACCTCTCTCTCTCTCTGTCTCTGTCTCTGTCTCTCTCTCTCTCTCTCTCTCACGTCACTGCGGTCATCGACAGTGCAGGGGCAACGAAGACCCTTACAGTCCACCCGGAATGGAATGGAAGAAAGAGAGGAAGGAGGAGGGGAGAGGAGGTAGGGAGGGAGGGGAGGAACAGGGGGAGGAAAGAGGGGCGCATGCGTGGTTTGGGGAGGAGGGGGGGGGGAGAGGGGAGGAAGAGGGGAAGGTTTGTCTGTGTGTATGTGTGTTTCCATGAAGCTGTGGAGTCAATCTCTTTCTCTCCCTGGGATGCCACGCGTACAAGAGTTCAAAAACCATCCACCCCATCCACTTCTCCCCCACCCCAGAGGACCAAAACCCTCCAAACCCCACCATCAGCCACCCCACAAACCCCAAAACCCACCAAAAAGGCCTGAAAAATGCAAAAAAAGGGATGATGGTTGAGGCTGGGTAAAATAAAGGCGTCTGGTGAGAGGTGGCAGCCCTCTTGTCGCCAGGCTGGCGCCAAATGAGACCCGGGAAACACGAGGGGGGGGAGGGGCTGATGGAGGGGGATAAAGGGGGGGAATGGGGGGCGGAGGGGGCGAAAGGATGGGCGTGGGTTGCTGGAAGGGAGAGAGGACAGAGGGAAAGAGATAGGGAGATGGGAAAGGAGGGTGAGGGACAGGATGAGGGTGAAGAAGATGAGGGTGAAGGAGAGGATGAGGGTGAAGGAAGAAGAAACAGTAGGGGAGAAGAAAAAGAGAAGGGAGAGGAGGGAGAGGAGAGGGGGGAGAAGGGGTGCTGGAAACGAAAGATGAGGAAAAAGGCATAGGAAAATGGAGAGAGAGAGAGAGAGAGAGAGAGAGAGAGATGGAAGAGGGGAAACAGAGGGGAAAAGAATACGGGGTGACGCAGAGGGGAGGAAAGGGAGAGAGGAGGAAGGAGGGGCGTGGCAGATGGGAGAGAAAAGACGGAGAAGGAGATGGTAAAGGAGGAAGAGGAGGAAGGAGAGACGGACCTGGAAAGAAATGGGGGAAGGGAGAGAGAGAGAGAGAGAGAGAGAGAGAGAGAGAGAGAGAGAGAGAGAGAGAGAGAGAGCGCCAGGAACGACTGAGAGGAAGATAAAAAAATAAATAGGATGATAAGAGGAAGACAGACAGAAGACGGAAGAAAAGGGGATGAAAAGGAGGAAGAAAGGCGGATATAAAGCGGAAGTAATTAAGTGGAAGAGTTATAAGGGAAGGAGAAGAAAGAAAGAGGGAAAGATGAAAGAAGGAAGAAAGGATGGAAATAATGAAGAAAATCAAAGAATAGGAAGGAAGGAAGGAGGAAGGAAGGAAGACAAGAAGGAAGGAAGGAAGACAAGAAGGGAGGAAGGATTAACAGGAAGAAGAAAATAAAGAAATAAGATGAAATGAGAGGAAATTAAAGGAGGGAGAAAGAAAATGAGGGTTCGCTTGTTGCTTCTCTCTCTCTCTCTCTCTCTCTCTCTCTCTCTCTCTGGCCACACCCACACCTTTCTACACCCCACCACACCACCACCCTATTTCACACACCCTATCCACACACCTACACCATCCATACCACGTTCGCTACATCCACTCCTACCTACACCAATATCCATTTCACCTAAACCACTATCCACACCTCTTATACCACCCAGCCACACCACCTACCTACACCCACCTACCCACCTACACCTACTTACACCCACCTACACCTACCTACACCACCACAGGCCATAAATTAGAGTGAAGGAGATGGTATCAAAAGAGAGAGACAAAGATGCAATGTGCTCTCTCTCTCTCTCTCTCTCTCTCATACCTGCACCATAGCTCACACTGTCTCACACACACACACACACACACACACACACACACACACACACACACTGAACATACACTACACAAGGACATATATATACTGCTTCAAATGTACAGACACATACATACACAAGATGTAGAAGGGCACACACACACACACACACACACACACACACACACACACACACACACACACACACACACACACACACACACACAACCAATCATTTCCAGCATACAGTTCCAATCTAAGCACACAACTCACCAATCACCACTCTCTCTCTCTCTCTCTCTCTCTCTGCCTTGACCACTCCCTCCTCTCTTTCTCTTTCTCTCTCCCCTCTGCACTGACCACTCCCCCCTCCCTCTCCCCCTCTCCCAGTGGCGCCAGACCCCCCCTCCCCCCTCAGGTGCGCGGGGGTGCTGGCGACAGGGTGGGGGTGCGCATCCACTCAATAGTGTCCACGCCACCACCACACCACACACACCACACCACCACACACACACACACACACACACACACACACACACACACACACACACACATCACGTCACATACCGCATCACACCACACGTACACACTTCTCTTCACATTCATCACACACACACACACACACACACACACACACACACACACACACACACACACACACACACATATACACACACACACACACAAACACACACACACACACACATTCCTCCCTCACAATCTTCCTTTAGTTTCCCTTCTTCTTTCTTAAGCAAATTTTCCTCTTCTTAATCTCCTTCCCATTTTCTTCAAGACAATTAACAGGTCAAGTAATTTCTTCCTCTTTTCTTCGTCTCTCTTCTTACTCTTTTCATCCACCTCTTTTTTTCTTCTAATTTTCTTCTCTCCTTTCTCTTTTCTTACAGTTTCTTCTTCACCTCCTTTTCCTTCTCTATTCATTTATCTTCATCTCCTTTCATTTCCTGTTTTCCTATTTCTGTTTCTCCTTCATCCTTTTTCATTCTCATTTTCCTTCATTATTTCCTGTTTTCCTTTCCCTGTCGTATCTTGACCCATTTCTCATTTTCTTATTCTTCATCTTCCTCTTTTCTTATACCTCTCTGTCTGTCTGTCTGTCTGTCTGTCTCTCTCTCTCTCTCTCTCTCTCCCAGTTTTATTCCTTCTCTTTTTTATTTCTTCACTTTATTCTCCTTTATTTTCCTTATTATCATCTTATCTATATTTTGTAAGTTAACGTTGTCCTTATCCCTCTCTCTCTCTCTCTGTGTTTCGAGATGTGAGTGGCTTTTTCTCTCTCCCTCTTATCTCGAGTGGGGGGATGGTGGAGACTGCGTGAGGGATGGGACTTGGAGGAGGAGGAGGAGGAGGAAATAAAGATGATAGAGAGAGAGAGAGAGAGAGAGAGAGAGAGAGAGAGAGAGAGAGAGAGAGAGAGAGAGAGAGAGAGATGGGCAAGAAAATGACAATAAGACAGATAAAGACAGGAGCGAGATAAGGATGACAAGGAGGACGAGGAGGAGGAGGAGGAAGAGGAAGATTAAGTGGGAGGAAAGGAGGAAGGAAGGAAGAAGGGAAGGAAAGACAGCAGTACACAAGTAATTAAAATAGAAGAAATAAAAGGGAATGAAGACGAGGAGGAGGAGGAAAGCACAAGATGAAGACAATACCCATCCCCCCCTCTCTTTCCCTCCCCCTCTTCCCTCCCCCTCCCCTCCCCCTCCCCAATAAAGGTCAGATCTATGTATGCAGCTTCCATTTCCTCCTCCATACAGCTATGCACAGACGCTCTCTCTCTCTCTCTCTCTCTTTCTCTCTCTCTCTGCATCTCCCCATTGTCTCTGTCTTTCTCCTCTTTTCCTCTCACCTTTCCTCACTTTTTTCTCACACCTCTCTTCCATTTCTTTCCTCTCTTCTTTCCTCCCTCGTCTCACATTTCACTCTCTCTTTTTCTCTCTCTCTCTCCACTCTCTTTTTTTCTCTCCATCTCATGTTGCTTCCCTCACTCCTCTGTCCTTTCATAATTTTCTCTCTCTCTCTCTCTCTCTCTCTCTCTCTCTCTCTCTCTCTCTCTCTCTCTCCTAGTGTTGTCAGATTGGGAGATAAATTTGACTAGTAACCAAGGAGACTCAATCCCACCTAAATCAATGAAGTAGTTGAGTTACATCTGGTTAAGTATATGATTCATGCGGACAGACAGACAAATAGATAAATAGATAGATAGGCATAGATAAAGATTGGTCAGATAGAGGGAGAGAGGACAGAGACAGACAGACAGACAGACAGACAGATAGATAGATAGATAGATAGACAGACAGACAGACAGATAGACAGACAGAGCGATCAGAATGAGGATGGAGAAGGAGAGGGAGGGTAAACAGACAGACAGACATTGAGATATAGATAGATAGATAGATAGATAGATTGGTATACAGATAGATAAAGAGATTGATCAGAAAGAGGAAGGAGATGAAGAAGGAATAGACAGACTGAAAGACAGATAGATAGGCAGATAGAAACAGATAGATAAAGAGGGATCAGAGAGAGGACAGGGAGATGGGATACACAGATAAATAGATAGAAATAGATAAACACAAAAAGGAAGGAGTGCGAAGAGAAGACAGGAGGAAAAACACTAAAGGAAGAGGAAAATGAAGAAAAGCGAAGGAAAAAGAAGAAAGGATGAAGGATAGTGATGAAGAGAGGAGGAGGGAACGAAAGGAAAAACCGGAAGATGAAGGAAGATGAAGGTAATTGAAGGAGAAGGGGAAGGATAAAAGAAGGAGGTGTAAGGAGGAGGAAGGGAAGATGATGCAGAGGAAGGAGGAGGAGGAGGAGGAGGAGGAGGAGATAACAAGGTGAGAGAGAGAGAGAGAGAGAGAGAGAGAGAGAGAGAGAGAGAGAGAGAGAGAGAGAGAGAGAGAGAGAGAGTAGGTTAAGAAGGTAGAAAGAAGACAAAGAAGAAAAAAAATAAGATGAAGAAAAATGGAAGATGATGATGATGATGATGATGATGATCATGATGATGATGATGATGATGATGCTGGACACGGAGGATGAGGAGAGGGAAAATAAGAGGAATGAGGAAGAAAGAAGAAAAGGGATAAAGAGGAAGAGACAAGAGGAGAGGAAGGGGAGAAGAATGGAGATGATGATGATGATGGAGAGAGGATGAAGAGAGAGATAAGTAGGTGGGTGCTAAGAGTTTCTCCTCTCTATCACTTCCTGGAGATACTGGAGAGATGGAGGGAAAAGAGGAGGAGGAGGAGACTACAAATTATTGATGGAAATGATGATGATGATGATGATGACGATGATAAGGAAATGAGTGACTTGCACACAGACGACTCTCTCTCTCTCTCTCTCTCTCTCTCTCACACACACACACACACACACACAAACACACACACACACACACACACACACACACACACACAGCATCAGACAGTAACTTGAATCATTAGAGAGTGTAAAAAGGACAGCCAAAAGTTTAAAAGAGGGTGGGGAGGGGAGGGGAGGGGAGGGGAGGGGAGGGAGGACAGAGAGAGGGATGAGAGAGGGGAGGTAGTGGTATAAGGGTGGGGAGTGGAGGGGAGGTTGGAGAGGGGTGGGAAGGAGTGAAAGATAATGACGAGAGAGAGAGAGAGAGAGAGAGAGAGAGAGAGAGGCTGATGAACGACTTCGGCTGACTCAGAATCAGTGTTCATCCTGACATACTGTATAGCCCCTCTCTCTCTCTCTCTCTCTCTCTCTCTCTCTCTCTCACGATGTCACTCTTGCACACTCTCAGCCTCTCTCTCAAAGTCGATCACTTCTTCACACTTTCTTCTTTTCTTGTCTCTCTAGCTCACTCTCTTACTTTAAAACACACATTCTTCACACATTTTAATCTCTCTCTCTCTCTCTCTCTCTCTCTCTCTCTCTCTTACCCTTTCAGTCCGAGAACGTAATTTTTTCCCTCTTACTATCTCCTTATGATATTATTCAGCTCTAGGAGGAGGAGGAGGAGGAGGAAATGGGAGAGGGAGAGAAATAGTGGAAGAAGAAGATCAAGGAAGAAAGAGGAAAATGGGTGAAGGAAAGAGAATGAGGGAGAAGGAGTTAAAATGAAAAAGCAAGACGTAAGGGGAGGAAACTGGAAAGAGAGGAGAGAAAAGGAAAGCGAAGGGAAACAGAAGAGGGGAAAGGAAGGGAGGGAGAGGGGACGGGAAGAAAGAGGATGTAGTGAATGGGGAAGAGAAATGACGGGGAGACGTAGGAGTGGAATGGTAAAGAAGAGGGAGGGGTAGCCAGGGGGTGGTGAAGGAGAGGGAGGGGAAGGAGAGGGGGGAGGGAGGAAGGGGTGGTGAAGGAAGGAGTGGTGAAGGAAGGAGTGGTGAAGGAAGGAGTGGTGAAGGAAGAAGTGGTGAAGCAAGAGATGGGGAAAAGGGGGGAGGAAAAGGAATGAGAGGGGAAGAGAGGACGGAAGGGGTGGAGGGGGAAAGGGGGGGAGAGGAATTTTGGGGAAGAAAAGACGAGAAAGCAAAAAAGAACAGTAGAATGAACGAATGGGGAGGGGGAAGGAGGAAGGGGAAAGGGAGGGGGAAGGAGGAAGGGGAAAGGGAGGGGAAGGGGGAGGTGGAGAGGGAGAGATGGGGTGGGGGTGAATGGGTCTTGGCTCGAAGATGTGGGGTAGATCATGTGCTGGGTGGAGGGGAGGGGAGGGGGGGGTGATTTTGACGTTTGAGGGGAGAAAGTCAGGTCTTTGGGGAGAATAGTTTGGGCCGAGAGGGAGAAGAGAGGGCGAAAAGAAGGGGGAGAAGTGGGGGAAGGGGAGAAGGGAGAAGTGGGGGGAGAGAAGAGGGGGAGATGGGGAGAAGAAGGGGAAATGGGAGGAGAAGAGGGGGAAATGGGGGAGAATAGAAGGGGGAAGAGGGGGAGTCTTATCATCTGAGGGAACTGGGTCACTATCAACGACACAGGTGTTATGAGGAAGGATTGAGTCTCCTTGGTTACTAGTCAAATCAACCCTCCAATATGACTACACCTGGATATTAACTAAGCTTGAAGGGGTTAGGGGGGTTGAAAGAGGTTGAGGTGGGGGTGGGGGTGGGGGTAGAGGTGGGGGTGGGGGTAGAGGTGGGGGTGGGGGTGGGGGTGGGGAGGAGGATAGGGGTGACAAATCTATCCAAAGACCTACATACCTATCCCTCTATGGCACCTGTCCAGCGCCCTCATTATCGTCCTTACACACCTCTGCACTAAGGGTCATTTTGTCCTCTTCACGCCCACACCTTTCGGGGATGTTAAAATTATGGGCGCTCTGGTGTGTGTGTGTGTGTGTGTGTGTGTGTGTGTGTGTGTGTGTGTGTGTGTGTGTGTGTGTGTGTGTGTGTGTGTGTGTGTGTGTGTGTGTGTGTGATTTGGATAAGTGTGAAACGGCTATGACTCTCTCTCTCTCTCTCTCTCTCTCTCTCTCTCCATCTATCTATCTCCATCCTTGCCAGTAAAGTAGCGTGCCTCGTAAAGGTGTGCGCGTGACAGGTGTGGACAGGTGTTGGTGCTAATTACGTCCCCGTACAGGTGTGCCCAGGTGTAAGGGGAGAGGCAGGTTTATTTGTGCAGGTGAGGTTGTAGGCACTTGAATTTTAACACCTTTCATTACGAGAGAGAGAGAGAGAGAGAGAGAGAGAGAGAGAGAGAGACGCCTTCACGTGGTGGCACAAAAACTACACAAACATCCCTTCACCTCCTCCCTATCCTCCGAAAGACTGATGGTGGACTGGGAGGGGAAATTAAGCAGGTAAGCCAATTAAGAATGCTTTACCTTGAGTTACTTTGAGGTAAGATGAATCGTAGGGGAGTTGCAAGACGAAGGTAGGAGGTAGTGAAGGAAGATAAGAAGCATGAGAGGAGAAGAAAACAAGGAGAGAGGAGGAAGAAGGATGAGAAGAAGTGAGGAGGAAAAATTATGAGGAAAAAAGAGGACAAGAAGGGTGAAAGAGAGGAAGGAGGAGGAAGAGAGAGAGAGAGAGAGAGAGAGAGAGAGAGAGAGAGAGAGAGAGAGAGAGAGAGAGAGAGAGAGGAGAGACGGAAGATTTGAGTGGAAAAGAGAATAAGAAGGATGTGAGAGAAAGAATGAGGAGGAAGATATGGGGGGGAAACGAAGAAAAGGAAGTTGAGAGGGAAAGAGGAGACAAAAGGAAGATATTAAAGACAGGGAATTAGGAAAAATATATATAAGAAAAGAACAATAAAGAAGGTGGCAAGAAAAGGGAAAGAAAGAAAGAAATAACGTAAAAGAAATAAGATAAAGGAAACCATGAGAAAAGAACGAAGGAAGAATTGAAGGAAAGAAAATATATGAATAAAATAATGAAGTAAGAGAAGAAAAACGAAGAGAGTAAGAAAGGGAGGATACAGGGTGAGAATTAGTGAATGAAGAAAATGAGGAAAATGGGAAGACAATGTGGAAAAACCGAGAAGACAAAATGAAGAAAGAGGAAGAGGAAATGCTGAGGGAGAAAGAAAAATTGGTGTAAAGAAATATGAAGACAATGGAAGATGAAGAAAAGGGGAGGAAAAAGAGGAAAATGAACACACACACACACACACACACACACACACACACACACACACACACACACACACACACTCCACTCCCACAACACAGCAACAACCCCTCCCCCCCTACACCACACCACACAAACACCCTCACACCACAAAAAGCGAGTGTGGTGGCGGTGGTGTGGTGGTGTGGCGAGGGGGGGGGGGACAACAAAGGCCTGCGGCTGATCTATCATACTGCCTTTCTTCCCTCCTGAATAGCCACCGTTCCACCGCTCCGCACCACACGTTCCGCACCGGTTCCACTCAAATTCCACTCACAGGCTCCACTAGGCGGTTCCACTAGGGTCTAATTAAGTGGCTGAAATTCCCCTGAGGGTTACATTAGGTTAATTATAGGTTCCGCGTAGGTTCCACTAATACATTCACAGGTTCCACAGCGTTATCAGTCGGGTTCTATTCAGGTTTCATCTGGCCACTCAAAATCTACGAAAGGTTCCGCTAGGCCAGTTCCGGTTCATAAAGGTTCCACTGCCAGGTTCTAGAGGTTCCACTAGACTTCTCAGGGCTCTGCATGGGTTCCACTAGATTTCACAAGGGTTCCACAGGGCTCATCTCTTCTCTCCTTGTTCCGAAAGTTCACATACGGTTCTCCTGAAGTTCCACCGAGGCTCCACCAATACTTTCATGTTCCAAAAAGGTTCCACCAGACAGGTTAATCAGGAGTTCCACTAGTCTGATTCAGGTTCCACAAATCCCTGGTTCCAATGGTTCCACTAATCCAATGTTTCACTATGCAAGGTTCCACATCATCACAGTTCCACTAAAGCAACGTTCCACTGCGCCCACAACAGTACCACACAAACCAAACTGTGTATATTTAGAAGTGGAGCTTTCTGCTAATTTTCCCGGGTTCCACCATCGTTCCGCAACACTCACAAGCTCTCTGGTGGTTCCGCACTCCTACACACATCTTAAAAAACACAGCTCTATACAACCAGTGCGTCTCCATGCTCCGCGGAACACTAGAGAAGAGTTCCACCTAAATGAAGTTCCACCAAGCTCCGCGGAACACCCCATACGGAGAAGGTGAAGCGGCAATTAAAATCAGCCTTGAAAAATGGGGTTGGTTGTGTGTATGTGTGAGAGAGAGAGAGAGAGAGAGAGAGAGAGAGAGAGAGAGAGAGAGAGAGAGAGAGAGAGAGAGAGAGAGACGAACACTAGAGAAACAAGCCTAAATATTCTGAACACCGTGGCATTACATCCATTCACCTCAATGACGAATTCTCTTTAACTTTCGCTCGCGTCATATTGTTTCGTTAACGCTGAGACGCACTATAAAAAAAAATTGCCTTACCCCCCTTACAGTGAGGTGTCTAAAATAAACAAATAAACAAAGAAAGAGACATAAACAAGACACATTTACCTTGAAGGTGGACGCAAGGAAGGTTCGTTTGTCCTTACCTGAAAAGAAAGAAAAAAACAATAAGTGAAATTCGTAAATATATACAAAACAATTCAAGCAAGTAAACAATTTCCAAAAATCAACCTCTTCAGACTGGAGACGCTTTTTTGGTTTTATTTTTGTTACCATAGATTTTATTCAATATGGCGGAGTCTACCATAACAGACCAAAACATGACTGAAGGCAGAAAAAAATAAAAATAATAAAAAGGCATCGCAGTTATGGGATTAATAAATGCTTTACTAACGCCCCAGTACAAAACAATAATGATAATAATAATAATAATAATAATAATCCATCCATCCATCATCCAATCCTACGCTGCCCCATGAGAAGGGTGAGATGATGATGATAATAATAATAATAATAATAATAATAAAAATAACAGTCTTCCGGAGTAGTTGAATATTTGGGACCATAGGCGACCTCAGAGCATAATGACCCGATCTGGCCTCTACGCGTACGAGTAGGAAGCACTACATCCTGGCCACGTCCCATGACTATGCCATCAATACTCAGCCCTGTAACTTAAGTGGCTCTTAGGCATTAGAATCACCAAGTGTCCGAATCCTATCAGAGTTCCGGTAGTCAGATCAGGAGGATATTTGGTCAGAAGAAGCCAACCAGTACTAACAAGGCAAGGAATGAAGGCTGGAACTCAAACGGGGTGTGAATTCTTCCTTCGAATAATAATAATAATACTGAGAACAACAAGAAAACTCCCCATAAGGATGCAAGAAGCTTTAACGATACTATAAACAAAATCAAACCCTCCGAAGATACCAATAATAAAACAGAAAAACAAATCCCCAGGTTTAAGAAATCAAGGAAGGGAATTAAGGAAAGAAAAACATGCATAGAAAGGCAGATTTTTGTGTAGTTTTACCTTAAGTAGTGAGAATTGTCCCCTAATTTGCATAGGTGGATTTGCATAATATTCAAACACACACGAGAAATGGGACCTTTATTCTCCCTAACACCTCTTCCTAAGCGATTTAATTTGCTTACGACTCCTTCCTGTCCTCTTCTGTGTCATTTCAACCATTCCAACCCCTCCGTTTTCTGCATAAATAATATACATATTTATTTTAACTTCCCGTACTCAAAAATAAATGGCTAAGGTATGGGTGTCAGGGAACTTCCTTACCCGATGAGATTACGGACCTGGGACTTAGGTGTGTGTGTGTGTGTGTGTGTGTGTGTGTGTGTGTGTGTGTGTGTGTGTGTGTGTGTGTGTGTGTTGTGGGTAGAGGTATACATGTGTACACTGAATTACCGTACGTACACACATACACAGAAACCTCAACTTCTAAACGCATATCTTCATACACACTCAAGGCAAAACACACACAGACACACACACACACACACACACATACAAAAGGCTGAGGCAAAGAAAAGGTTATTATAATCCACCACACACGTAAAACATACCTCTCTCTCTCTCTCTCTCTCTCTCTCAACACCTGCCACAATGCTGTTTATTCTTTTTTTTTTTTTTACCCCATACATTAAGGTTCCGTAGCCCGTTTTCTTCCCCATTAAATTTCCTTCCTTTTTAACCAAAGTCTGTTACATTTGTCAAAGGTGCTCCTCTATTTTTAAAAAGATGTGAGCAAACTTTATTCTCTCTCTGTCTGTCTCTCTCCCTCTCTCTCTCATCAATGGTTTTACAATGCCAGCGGGAGAGAGTGTGGTATTTTCGCATTCTTTTTGGAGGGAATGGAAACTGAGGTGTGTGTGTGTGTGTGTGTGTGTGTGTGTGTGTGTGTGTGTGTGTGTGTGTGTGTGTGTGTTATTATTAAGGGGAATAACCAAAACCAGCTTATTAATGACGAAGGTAAACTCAGGTAGCCATGAGTCATTCTAAGACCTTCATATTTCTTACCTTTACAAGTCTGCCTTTATCTATCTATCTAACTACCTATCTATCTATCTCCCTCTCTATCTATCTATTTATATTATCTACTGTTGGCTATTTTTTACCTTGTCAACATCCACCAATACAAACTTCTTTTTTTCTAATCATACCTTCTTCTAAGACGGGGATTTTCTTTATATTCTCACTTTCCTCCATTATTTGTGTATTTTATTTTACCCACAATCTTATTTAACATATGTGAGTTCCTTTTCCATAATTTTCTTTACAGTTATGATAAATTTTTGCTTCTATAATCGTAAAGAAAGTTGGATACCTGTCTTGAAAAAATCTACCTTTTCAAATTATATATATATATATTTTTACCTGTCCCAATTTTTGTATTTTTTCATATATATTTTAACTTTTTTTTAAATACATAAATCCCTACCTTCTTCCAATTCTGTTTTATGATTTCTTTTTTATATGACATTAATTTATGACCGACAAATATCTATACAAATTTACCTGCCTTGCTCACCTGTCTTAACTCTTTCCCTCTGGTGATTTATTCCAACAACACCTCTCTCTACAAATTTGCCTCCTTTTTTCCTTCACTTTTTTTTCCCTTGTTTTCCTTAATTTTTTCCGCCTGTTCTTTGATGCTGTAGTGGAGAAGACAATGAAACTGTGGTTAATGAGGAAATGCACTCACGCCCGCCAGGTGTGTGTGGATGGCTAATTTACGAGGGTCACCTGTGGGCTGTTAGTTGAAGGGCCTGGTACGTACATGGGGGCTTAATTGGCGCACATGGTTACGTACATGGCTGGGTTACGTACATAAAGTTCGCACACATACCGGTACTTCAGATGGATAGGTACACACACGAGTGCCCGTATTTACGTACACACACACACACACACACACACACACACACACACGCACACACACACACACACACACACACACACACACACACACACACACACACACACACACACACACACACACACACACACACACACACACACACACACACACACACACACGTGGTATTTATCTGTACATGGAAGTTAATTAGATACATATTGACGTATACATGAGAGAGAGAGAGAGAGAGAGAGAGAGAGAGAGAGAGAGAGAGAGAGAGAGAGAGAGAGA
>NC_136975.1:46743492-46748492 GCF_032717465.1 Coenobita brevimanus
GATGGACGTGGAAGGGTAGAGAGAGTAATGTGGGAGGGAAGAGGGGAGATGAGAGAGGGATGTGGGAGGGTAGAGAGAGGGATGTGGGAGGGGTGAGAGGAGAGTAATGTGGGAGGGAAGAGGGGAGAGTTATGTGGGAGGGGAGAGGGGAGAGTTATGTGGGAGGGGAGAGGGTAGAGTAATGTGGGTGTGGGTGGAGGGGAACATAAAAAGGGTAGGGATGTGGGGGTGGGGGAATGTGGGAGAGGTGTGGATAAAGGGAGGAAGCTCTGGGTGTGGGTGTGAGGGGTAGATGTGGGTGTGGGGAGTGAGTGTGGGCGTGGGGAAGGGGAAATGAGGCTGTAGGGATATGGAGTGTACGAGAGGCGTGGGTGTGGATGCAGAAGAGTGTGGGAAGGGTGTGGGGAAGGGGAAGACGGTGTAGTAGAAGTGTGTGGGTGTAGTATGTATGGAGGCGAGTGAATGTAAAGGAAAATACAGAGGAATACAAAGGAGTACAAAGGAATACAAAGGAATACAAAGGAGTACAAAGGAATACAAAGGAGTACAAACGAGTGCAAAGGAAAGCAAACAGCAACAAGACCTATGTATCCTTTCGAGGCTGTTTGTTTGTTTTTACCGGTCCAAAACAAGTACAAGAAAGCTGGGAAAGTGAGGGGAAGAAAGGGGAAACATGAGGGGAAGAAGAGAGAAAAAGTGAGGGACGGAAGAGGAAAAAAGAAGGAAGGAAAAGGGTCCATAAGTGAAGGTAGGAAGAGTGAGAGAAGGAAAGGCTAGAGTATGGGAAGAAATAGAGGAATGTGAGGGGAAGAAAAGAGGAAAAGGTGAGGGGAAGAAAAGAGTGAAAGGTGAGGGGAAGAAGAGAGGGAAAAGTGAGGGGACGAGAGAAAGAAATAACTGAGGGAAAGAGGAGGGAAAGAGAAGTGAGGGGAAGAGGAGGAAAAGAGATATGAGGGGAAGAGGAGAGAAAGAGGAACAAATGAGAGGAAGAAAAGCCGGGAAGTAAGTGGGGAGAAAGGAGACACAGGTGAGGGGAGGAAGGGAGAAGAAATAGCTGATGTGAGGTGAGGGGAAATGAGGGGAAGGGAAAGGTAAATCACCCCATTCCCCTCTACACCTGCTAACAATCCTTTCTGCTTGTTTGTCCACCTCGTTAGGGTTCTGTTTGTGTCTACCCTCCTCCCCTCCCCTCTCCCCCCTCCCTTCCCCTCCCCCAAGACTAAACAAAGAGGGGTGCCAGAGAGACGGGATTGGGGCTGAGGGGAGAGAGAGAGAGAGAGAGAGAGAGAGAGAGAGAGAGAGAGAGAGAGAAGAGGGAAGTGTGGAAGAGAGAGGGGTGTCATTATGTTAGGGATGGGAGGGGGAAGGAGGGGGACGATGAGGAAGGGAGGGGAGGGAGGTGGGGAAGGATAGGAGGGAAGAGGGGAAACAGAAGGAGATGAGGAAGGAGAGGAAGCAGGTAGGGAGGGGAGAGAGGAGGGGAGAAGGGAGAGTAAGGGAGATGAGATGAGGGGAGGGGAGGGGAGGGAGGTGCCATTAAGAGGGGAAAGAAGCACAGGTGTAGGTGAGGGGGAAAAAAGGAGAGCGTGACCACTGGAGGAAGGAAAGGGGAGGGAAATGGGAGGGAAAAGGGAAGAGAAAGGAGGAGGAAGAGAAGGAATAGACGGAGAGAGAGAGAGAGAGAGAGAGAGAGAGAGAGAAATAAGAACGATCGTGGAAGTAAACTATTTCACCACAGTCTCTCTCTCTCTCTCTCTCTCTAAATTTCACTCATTAACACAGGTAATAAAACAGGTAAATAATAACGCACAATAGGTTAATTACAGGTAAGAACACGTTAATTACCTCAAACACAAAAATAACAAAAAATCACAGAAATAAATCACGCCAGGTAAATCCCAGGTAATTAACACAGGTAAGATAGCCAGGTAAACCCACTTAAAAAACCATTAACTAGGTGGGGAAAAAAGTGAGAGAGAAAAAAGAGGGAGAAAAAGATTGTGTGAGAGAGCCGTGAGAGTTGAGGTTGTCCGGGGAATGTTGGGAAAAAAGTGAGAGAGAGAGAGAGAGAGAGAGAGGGGATGATGATGACAATGATTATGATGGTGATGATGACGATGATGATGATGACGATGATGATGAGTATGATGATGATGATGATGATGATGATGACGATGATGATGATGATGATGATGATGATGATGATAATGAGGAAGAGGAGGAGGAGGAGGAAGACTGGAACTAAGAAGCGAGGGAGGAAGAAGAAACATGAAGAAAAGGAAAGCGTAAAAATGAAATGAGAATAAGAGGGGAAACAAAAATAAATAACCTGGAGAAGGTGATTGAAGAGTAATTAATGCCGAAGTAAATGAGGGATAATTACTGAAAATAAATGATGATAATGATGATAATTACAATGGGGAGATTAGTGAGGAGTGTGTGATGGTGGTAATGGGAGGGAGGAAGGAGTATATCTTGTGGTGATAATGGTGGGGAGATTAAACACACACAGATATACGCACACACACACACACACACACACACACACACACACACACACACACACACACACCTATCTATATGTATGTATACTGTATAATGTGTGCGTGTATGAATAAAGGTATATGAAAGACACACACACACACACACACACACACACACACACACACACACACACACACACACACACAGGAAAAACGAGAAAGATTAAAAATAAAGTTAGTGTAGTGGTATAGAAGGGGGCAGTGTGGGGTGACAGGTGGGGCAGTTGGCACTCTCACGTGGCACTACAACACCGCTGCCACATGCCTACAGGTACACGGAGGCTGGTTGTGGTTGTGGTAGTTGTGGTGGTAGTGGTTGTGGTGGTAGTGGTTGTGGTGGCAGTGGTTGTGGTGGTAGTGGTTGTGGTGGTAGTGGTTGTGGTGGCAGTGGTTGTGGTGGTAGTTGGTGGTAATGGTTGTGGTGGTAGTGCTGTGAGAATGTCGTGGTTAGAAGTTGTGTGGTATTTATTATCAGTGTGGTTATAGATGTGGTGGGGTGATGACGAGGACGTGACGGAGTGGTGGACTGGTTGTGGTGGTGATGACGGTAGAATGGGTGTGTGGTTGTGGTGGTGCGGTGTGGTTGAATGGGTGTGTGGTAGTTCTGGTTCCGTCGGTCTAAGTTTTGTACCGTTAATAGTTGTGTGGTACCGCTAGAGTGGTTAGAGGGGTGGTTAGGGTGCGTTGTGTGGTAGTTGTGGTAGCGGTGGTGGAATTGGTGGTGGTAGTGGTGGTGTTATGGGCTTTTCACTCTAACTTGTCCTAAAACTGCCATCGCTCCATCTAATACCCGAGTTGTAACTATAGATTAACACAAGAAAAGGATGCTAGTCACGAAGAAGTGCTATGGGAAGATGGTAGAGATGAAGTGAGTATGACAGAGAGAGAGAGAGAGAGAGAGAGAGAGAGAGAGAGAGAGAGAGAGAGAGAAAGGTGAATAAAGGTGTGTGAGGTGACGGTCTCTCTCGGCAGGGCAGTTACAAGGCGCTGACCTCATTTAGGCTTTTTACCGACTTCAAAGGCACAGGGGGTGATGAGAGAGAAAGAAGGAGACACATTACTACTACTACTACTACTACGACTACTATTACTGCTACTACTACTGCTACTACGGTTACTATATTCAAGACAATTACTATCACGGTACTATCATTATAAGTAGAGAGTAATACGGTCGTTCATCCTACTTACTGTTACTACTAAGACTGCACCTGCTACCACCACCACCACTACTACTACTACTTCTACTACTACTACTATTTCTACTACTACTACACAAACAAGATAAACAATGTTAAAGGAGAGGAGTTTAAATGAAGGGAAAAAATTACAAGAGGGGAAGAGAATCATTATAGAGAGAGGGGAATGGAATACAGAGGGGAAAACAGGTTGAAAAGAGGGGAATGGCTGAAAATATGGGGAGCTGAGAAAGGGGAAGAGGGTGAGAGGGGATAGAAATTAGAGGGGAAAGGGATGAAAAAGAGGGGAAAGGGGGTTTAAAAGAGGGGAAAGAGGGTTTAAAAGAGGGGAAAGGGGGTTTAAAAGAGGGGAAAGGGGGTTTAAAAGAGGGGAAAGGGGGTTTAAAAGAGGGGAAAGGGGGTTTAAAAGAGGGGAAAGGGGGTTTAAAAGAGGGGAAAAGGAGTAAAATGAGGAAGGGGGAAATCAGTCGAGAGAGATGGGAGCTGAGAGAGGGGAAGAAAGACTGGGAGGAGAAAGGGATCTAAGGGGAAGGGGAGGGAAGAAGTGGACAGAGAAAAAGGAAGGAGTAAAGAATATGAAAAAATGGAGAGAGAGAGAGAGAGAGAGAGAGAGAGAGAGAGAGAATTGTGTGTGTGTGTGTGTGTGTGTGTGTGTGTGTGTGTGTGTGTGTGTGTGTGTGTGTGTGTGTGTGAGGGGAAATGCATCCAGAGTGAGGGGAAGAGGCACTATTACCCCTCACCTGATCCGGAAAATGTGAAAGGCATTTGGTGTTCGTTTTGCAACAGTGGGTTTTAACAAATTGCAGAGGGGAGGCACTGACCAGATGTTAATTTAAAGGTACCTGTGTGTGTGTGTGTGTGTGTGTGTGTGTGTGTGTGTGTGTGTGTGTGTGTGTGTAGGTATTGAGAGGAGAGTTGAGGAGTGTGGGTGGATGTGGGAGGATGAAAAGACAGTGTGTGGGAGGTGGATGATGGGACTGTGGGTGTAAGTGTGGGAGGGCGAGAGCACGTGTAGGAGGAGTACCAGGGGATACACTTATTGCTCTCTCTCTCTCTCTCTCTCTCTCTTCCCTACCCCAATCCTTCCCTAGCGATCCTTCTCATCCCTCACCCATCGCTATCCTTCATCAATCCCCTCCTATCTCCCTTCCTCCCCTCTCCCAATCACTCCCTCCCCCTACTCCCCTCTCCCCTCCTCCCCCAAACAACCCCCAACCACCCCACTAATCACCTGCACCAATCAGAGGTCGCCATGTCA